>NC_142935.1:60364261-60519261 GCF_046866305.1 Octopus bimaculoides
TCTCTCTCTTTCTCTTTTACTCTCTCTCTTTCTCGTTTACTCTCTCTCTCTTTCTCTTTTACTCTCTCTCTTTCTCTTTTACTCGCTCTATCTCTCTCTACCTCTCTCGCACTCTCCCGCTCACTCTCAATTTCTTACTCTCTCTTTTCGTTACATATATTTATGCTTATATACGAGAGAATTTTCTGGTTTGAAATTTTTCTGGTTTTGGGTAATAGAAAATAGAGGTGTATCGGTTAATTCTGAGTTTATCCAAATTATTTTCTCTTAGTTTTACGCATTTAGTGGAGATGAGGCTCTTCCGTTTCTCTCATCTTTGTGAGAATGCTGGGCCTCCAGCGAGTCCTTCCGACGCAATAGCCTTAAACCCATGAGCTTCTCAGCACACCTTCGTGTATATATATATATATATATATATATATATATATATATAATAATAATAATAATAATAATAATAATAATAATAATAATAATAATAATAATATCGAATTTAAATTCTTGTTTGATTCAGTAGAGTGTTTAACGGCAGCATAGTCAAGATGGTATGTTTTCTTCTCTTACTCTTTTTTGTACACATCTACAAAATGACTTTCTAAAATGAAGTTCTATTATGCAGCTGAGGAGTACATTTTCATTGTACATTCTATGTAGTGTTCTCACTACATGAATAAATGGAGCTTGTACGAAACGTACGTACTGCTATAACCTATTGAATTTTTGTTGCTTTTCTTCAAATATAAATATATATATATATATGTATATATATATATATATATATATATATATATATATATATATATATATATATATATATATATATATATAGCAGCTAAACCCGGTTTCATCCGGTTTGTTTAGATGATGTGGCAGTGATCGTTTTCGGTTTGGTATAATCTATAATAGCGTTTCTCCACTTTATCATTACGGGTCCCCTGTTTCGATTAGAACCTCTAGCTGTATGAAGATTTCGCACACCCCTCTCAGAAAATGGGTTCAGGAGTTGTGAAGAAAGAATTTATACGTACTCTGTTTCTGAGAGGTATTCTATTGGACGTCTGTCTAATCATTAAAACATTTATTTAATTATGACCCAAGGAAGAAATTATACATTAATCCCAATTTTTGTAAGCAGTTGTATCCGTAAAAAATTTATTTGCAGAGAGCAAAAATTAAAAGATATATGAAATGGACGTGCGTGTATGTGAGTGTGTGTGTGCGTGTGTGTGTATGTGATAGAGAAAGAGGGTGAGAAAGAGAGATAGAGTGAGTGAGTGAAGTTGTGTGTCATTGACTTACGTCGGCTGTCACGGCAAGTACAAAGCGTTTGAGACGGCAGATGACTGTGTGATATGGAAAATGTGAAGAAATGTTGTCTTTTCAGTGGGGCGCTTCTTTGTAGGCAACGTTTCTCGTTTTCCCTTCTAATGCCCAAATGTATAGACTTTGTGGCCTGCCAACACGGGAGCATCGAACGTAAAGTTGACCGTGGGAGAACACTTGCTCTGTGAGATTTAAACCAACCATTTGCAATGATTGACCATGTGACTTATAATTCTGCGTATTATGTAGTTTGAATGAGAAACTGTAAGGTGTGTGAGCAACTGGTTGTGTTAATGGCAGAAGAAAAGGGAATTGCATTAGAGAAAGTTTTAATCGATGGAATAAGTCATTCGTATCCGAAAACGGGGAGTTTTGGCAAAAAAAATTTTGAAATAAAGAAATTTGTGAGAAAATGTGGTGGGGGGAAGGGCGGAAGTCTTTCCAAAGTATCTTCGCAGGAAACAGATTCAGGAGAACTATTCTATTGGACCTCTGTCTAATCACGTCTTTTAAGGTTCACACATATACATAGAAAATGTGAGGTCATGGTAGAAAATTTTTACGATAGTTGATTTATGGAAAAGATTATGTTAAATGTTTGAAATGCAAATCTGTGAATGAAAATTAAGTTCAGACCTCTACATGGTAGGTAGACCTGGTACAAATAGCAGCCAAATCTCCCTCAAAACACCCTATTGTATTAATGAGACAATTCTGCGTATTATGTAATTTGAATGAGAAACTGTAAGGTGTGTGAGCAACTTGTTGTGTTAATGGTAGAAGAAAGGGGAATTGCATTAGAAAAAGTTTTAATCGATGTTCCCGAAAAGTATGGTCGCTAGGAATAAATTGAAGAGGCATTAAGATGTTGACGTTAAGAATTGCTTTACCAGAAAATGAAGCTGTAAGAATTAACGAGAAATGTGTATGTAAGAATTAATAGCAGACGTATCCAATTAAAGAAAGTGAAGATAAAAGCTAAGTGAAGAAGTATGGAATAAGTAATTGTTATACGCTTATAGAAAAACAATTTATATTATAGAATAGATACTTACCTGTTGAAGACGAAGATGTATGTGAGAGCTATTATATTGGACGTGTGTATAATCATAGTGAAAGTGAAAGACATATGAAATAGACGTGTGTGTGTGTGTGTGTGTGTGAGTGTATGTATGTATGTATGTATGTATGTATGTATGTATGTATGTATGTATGTATGTATAGGGGAAGCCCATAAATAATGCTGATTTTTCAATTGCATGAACTAAACGTCGGAGGGAACGAGATAAACAATGTGCATCAACTTGCTTTAGAAGCAGGTAGCTTGAAATTGTTTTTAGCGGAAGCCAGTGTGAACGGTTATACCACAAATTCCGAGCTGGAAACTACAGCCTAGAAGATGAGCCTCCTAGAAGATCTGTATAACTCGTCGAGGACATCTTGCAAAATCTGGTGGAACAAAATCCCATTGTAACAGTTGAGGGACTAGGTGAAAAGCTTCGATTTGGTTATTCAACCAGCCATTCAAGTCACCATTTGAAGAAAAACGACCATCTTTGGTTTCAAGACGAAAGGTGTTCTTCCATCAGGATAATGCTTGACCACATACAGCGAGGATGACATTTCAAATGCTGGAACAGCTTCAATGGGAAACGATGCCCCACCCACCATGTTCGCCAGACATTTCCCATCTGATTATCATTCGTTTTGCAGTCTTCAAAATCATTTGGACGGAAAAATATGAATTCTGTAGACGAGGTCAGACAGTACTGGAGTAGTAGTTTTCGTCATGTACAAGTGAATTTTAGAAGAGGGGCCTTGCAAGTCTACCAGATAGATGAAAGAGCATTGTAGAAAATGAAGGAAACTACATTTTAAATTTAAAAAGAACTTTGGTTATCTTAATTTTGAAAAATAAAATAAGTTTAAAATAAACGCATTATCTATGCGAAGACCTAATATATATGCTAAATTAAATGGAATCGCATGAAACGATCGTACTGCATTAACTTTGGACATCCTTGTTGCATATTTTGAGATATATATATATGCAATGATAAAGTCTAGATGCAGATGCTTCACAGGCTGTACGCAGCTATTCTTGCCGAATCGAAGATCATTCCTAGCGTAGTTTTGACTTCAGAGCACCAAGTCAAGTATTTGGAGTGCTCGTGCCCCTCGTTTCTGAAGTGAACCAAAATGAAAATTCTAACGGGGCTTGAGATCAGGGCTTCTTTACATGCATACATATTTACCTATGAATAATGGAGTGTTTTCTGAATCCAGTGTTGTACTAGAGAGCCGTGGGATGGGGCTGAGTTCTGTTGGAGGCTCTAAGGTGCGTCTTGAATGTTCTCATTCACCCATAGAAGCGGTTCAGCTTCCAAAACGAAGCTAATCTATCACCTCCACTATCACAACTGCCAAAATCATACCTTATTATGAAATTTGACGTCGATTTATAAGTCTGTCTTCAACGGAGCCAGATATACTCCTAAGTCGGTCATTCTGGTGGTTTACTGTCTGTTCGATGTCAAATTTCTTTTCATCAGTGAACACCAGGTTGACCAACGTACTTTTAGTAATGTAACGCAAGATAAGTCGTCTTTTCCCCAGTCTCATGGCTTTATTAACTTGCCTGACCTTATGACGGCGGATCATCTTGTAGGGGCGGATGCTGAGATCCTCCTTCAGCACTCGATACATCGATATTCGGCTTATTTTTCTAAAGGAACGACGAGGATTTTGCCATATCCTTTCTCTGGTACCTTTGATAAGCTGACAGGTCTACACACTTCTATTTCGGTCACATACAAGTTGATCAGTGGTGGAACCAGTCTCTTGAAATTTCATGACAATTTTCCAGACTGTTGTTCTGTTATGTTTAAGTTCTTTTGCTATAACTATATGACTTTAGCTTCCTTTATGGAGAATTATGACTGTATTTCAGTCAATGGTCTTTATCTAATTTGTAAATCTGAATCTATTTAGTCTGAAACAAACAAAAAAAACACACACTAAGCTTTTATAATGATTAATAATTTTCATATCTTATCACATTTATTGATAGTTTTATATATATATATATATATATATATATATATATATATATATATATATATATATATATATATATATATATATATATATATATATATATATATATAACAAATAATAAATGAGTATATGCATATATACGTACAGGTATGTGCATACCTACATCAACCTGTATATATAGGTGCATATCTGGGTACAGGACATTGCAAACAAAACGTACACAAAAAATAATAATAACCAGAGTAGAGAAAACACACAGGCCACATAGAGAACATTTTCCTTCATCAGCTACCCCCATTCTAACACAGGCGTTTCGAAGAGTAGGGCAGGCCGCATCGTTAAAATGGCTCTTCCCACGGACCACATAGATTTGTGGTCCTTGATGAATTGTAAAATAGTATTGGTAATCAAAAGACCATATTCACTGCAAAGCGTTAGCAGCAGATGGCCATTTGAGCTTGCTTTGCCAACCGCATGTTACCCTATTACGTCACCTCATATGGATGTATCACAGCCACACGAGCATTGTAATTACCAAGGAGAAGTTTAGTATGGATGGAGGTAGCTCTCATATGGCTACGTAGCTCGGAGTAGAACTGCTCTTTGACTACTTCATTTGAGTTCATGGTTGGAGCATAGCAGTTGAAAATAGATGCATATTTAATTTTGACATTGCAAATACACAATGACATAAGCCATTCACTAATGCCAACGCGCAGAGATTCAAGTTGTTTCACCAGGTCATTCCGAATAGCAAACACAATACATGTCAATTCCTTTACTTGCTGAGTTTTACCCATATAGAAAAAAGTGTATCTACCATCAACTTCCTCTAGCCAACCACATTCTGCTAATCTGGTTTCTGAAAAAACTGCTATTCCGATGTTAGTTTTTTCTTCAAGACACTCGCAACCAAAGCTGTCCTGTGTTCTATATTTTTCATGCTCTCCTGAAAAGTTCTCATATTCCAAAGTGCAATAAAGAGATTTTCTGTTTTCAGTGCTTGGTGTTCGGAAGGGCATCCAGCTGTAAAAACCTTGCCAAAACTGACATTGCCTGCGTTTGTGCCACATAAAATCACTACTCACCTCGCCTGAGCTTGTACCACATAAAAAGTACTAAGTCACTTCTGCTGAGTGGTTGGTGTTAGGAAGGGCATCCAGCTGTAACATTCCTGCCAAAACAGTCATCGACGTCCGGTGCAGGCTTCGGTCTGGCCGGCTCTTGTGATACTGTACCACTCATGCGAGCTTGGAACACGGACGTTAAATGATGATGATGATAATGCTAATGATGACAATGATAATGATGATGAATTTCCTTAATTTTATGGTGCAGGTTCGCGTGCCCAATCATTTGCACATAATAAGGAACGATGCGAGTAAATAAATTTCGAGTCGCATGTACTTGACCCCTCCTCCATAGGGGGAAGCAGTGTCATCCTAAACAGAGCTGCTTTGCTGTGAAAGGACATGAATTTAACAATTACCTGTAGATGCTGCTTACTGCTCCAATTACGAGTGCTACTCTTTTCACCCCCATGTGTAATATCTTGAATATTTTAATTGTATTTTAGTAGGTTCCCATTTCTTTTAAGACAATATTTTCTGATATTATTATTATAAAAAAGTAAAAGGAATCATTATTATTATTACTGTGATGAGCTAGAAGCGTTTTCAGTATGCCCGGCAAAATTTTGAGCGGCATGTTGTCCATCGTTATATTTAGAGTCCAAATTCCACCGAGGTTGAGTTAGCCACTCATCCTTTTAGGATCGATAAATTAATGGGATGAACTGGCAGAATCTCTACCGTACGAGACAAACTGCATTGCACCACTTCTTCCAAGTTTACGTTTCGAGTCAAAGTTCTGCGTATATAAGTACACTTACAATGGGTAAATTGTCACTATTTCATATTTTTAATTCGTGCATGTTTTTTATTTTGTTGACTACACAATATTGTAGGATTAGTTGGGTACCGTCTGAGAGAAAAAAATGTACCATGATGCAATGCACTCTGTTAGAAATTTGGTAACGACATGCTTCACTGCTTGGCATTCGCGCCGGAAGCTCCATTACGAAAATTTCAGAGTTTTGCGAGTCAATCTCAGGACAGTGAAATCAGAGGACATGTACCGAGAGTGATAAATATTAAACATCCAGTCAACATTATTATGTTTAGAGCGGTTATGCTTCCATTTATCTTCCCACAGGGCCTCACACTCAACACGGAGGCCTACATCAGCTGTCTGAATGAGGTAGCGCTTACCTGGGTGAAGAGGTTGGCTGCTGGAAGACCTTATATTTGGCAACAGGACTCTGCACGAAGCTACACAAGCAAAAATACTCAGTCATGATTATCGGACAATTTCTGCGACCTCATCACCCCAAACATCTTCCCAGACAGCAACCCTCTTGTATATTATATGTAGAATGCAGCTGAACGAGAGACCAACAAAACTCATTGTAACACCAAAGATGAACTGAAGGTAAGGATTATGGCAGCATTCACCATCTTAAACAAAGATACCATCCAAAAGAGTTGCAGGAGATTCCGAAGTCGTCCGGATGCCATGGTTGAAGCCAATGACAATTTTATTGAAAAAATATATACGCATTAGTATTTTAAGATATTTTTATGTAATTTTGGTAGATTTGTCTGTTAAAATGAGATGTGTAGTGTTATTTTCATTTTTGTGTAATTTAGATGACAATTTACTCACCGCACCATGTACATGCAAATATATACAAAATGTTTGTATAGGTGTCTAATGCTATAGACAATTAAATGGCATTGGTTTTGTTGTTGTTTTATTTGTTTTATTACTTATTGGCATCTTGTGTATGTAATACTATAAATTCACTCGTATAACAAAATGCTTTCTTACTGTTTCGCTTATCTTGTTTCAACAAGAGCAAATACAATACAAACATAAACTTCACACAGTACACAGCAATTAACATTAAAAACAAAACTATTCCACTGCATACAACAAAACTTTAGCGTGTCGAAAACAAACTATTAGGTTGTCCGGAATGTTCTGATCGTTTCTATGCTAAATCTATTAACTCTTCATTGAACACGCCTGAAACGTAACACAGTTAAGACTATGGCGTTTGCTTGAAGTGGTAGTACATCACTTCTTTGTTACTGGTTAAAAATAAATTGTTTTAAATTCCAGTTACAATTTATTGACATTTGAAATAGATAACCAAAAAATTATATTCGCTTTCTGTTGCTTTTCTTTTTTAGAAATAGGAGAAAATGCTGCAAAGACTTGCAAAAACATTGGTGAAGTTTATGGTGATGATGCTGTTGGTGAATCAAATCTTCGAAGGTGGTATGCAAAATTTAAATCTGAAGAGTTTAGCTTGTAAAATGACAATAGCAGCGAAAGACCTTTAAAATTGTATGAAGATGTTCTGAAGGCAAAAATCGGAGTAAACTCAAGTATCACGACTAGAGAAGTTTCTAAAAGTGCGAGTAAGGAACACCTAGCGAAGCCAGGATACATTTCTCGCTATACTGTATGGGTTTCTCACATACCCCCAGAAAAGAATTTGCTTACACCGGTATTCCATTTGTGATATGGTTTGGAAACAGAGTGAATGAATGCATTTTTTTAAACAACTTATGACTGGAGATGAAACTTGATTGTGTAGGAAAACTTAGTGCGAACAATATCCTTCAGTTTATGTAAGGATCCCCGAAAACAGGAACCAAAGATGAATATTCATGCTAAAAAAGGTAGGCTTTGTGTTTGGCGGGGTTATAAAGGCATTATTTATCATGAACTCTCCCACAAAACCAGATGAATTCTGATATGTACTGTCGTCAGCTGGCTAGTATGAACCAAAACAAAAAAAATGCAAGGTGCAGGAGTGGCTGTGTGGTAAGTAGCTTGCTTACCAACCACATGGTTCCGGGTTCAGTCCCACTGCGTGGCACCTTGGGTAAGTGTCTTCTACTATAGCCTCGGGCCGACCAAAGCCTTGTGAGTGGATTTGGGAGACGGAAACTGAAAGAAGCCCGTCGTATATATATATATATATATATATATATATATATATATATATATATGTATGTGTGTTTGTGTGTCTGTGTTTGTACTCCCACCATCGCTTGACAACCGATGCTGGTGTGTTTACGTCCCCGTAACTTAGCGGTTCGGCACAAAGTGACCGATAGAATGAGTACCAGGCTTACAAAGAATAAGTACTGGGGTCGATTTTCTCAACTAAATGTGGTGCTCCAGCATGGCTGCAGTCAAATGACTGAAACAAGTAAAAGAGTAAAAGAGTAAAAGAGAGAATTGTGACCGGAGATTGCCAACAAGAAAGGCGTAGTGCTGCACCATGACAATGACCAACCACATGGACCTTTGGATACCCGACCAAAGTTACATGAACTTGACTGGAATCTTTTGCCCCATCGACCATATTCTCCTGATATTGCGCCATCCGACTACATTTTTTTTTTTGTCTCTACAGAATTCACTGCAAGGAAATGCATTTACCGTTTTAGATGGAGTCAAAATGCATCTAAATAACTTTTTAACTTCAAAACCAATCTGATGTAATGCTGATCGAATATTTAAATTGCCTGATAGATGAATAAAGTTCATTAATAATAGTGGAAAATATTTCATTCAATAAAATGTATTTAAATGTCAATTATTTATATTCCTTTTTGCATATTAAGAAAAACACTCAGAACTTTCCAGACAACCTAATACATAACAACCAATCAATTTGCACCACCCACAAACATAGACATTATTCCCATAGAACAAAACCATTTACACAATATTAAAAAGAAATTCCCCAAGGAAATTGGGAACTACCAAGGGACACTATAAAAAAAATATTCAGAGACATTCTTGCAAAAGATCGCACAAGTAAAAAGGGCTGCACAAACGCCATTAGTCCAAAAACTAAAATAAGTGTTCATTTCCAGTTTTCCTACTCACTAAAATGATGTTCACCAAATTAATGCCAGTTTTCCAATGTCTGATCTGGTGGTCACACTGAATCATTGCACCCCACAGGACTTAGCAAACTTTATTGGCAGTAATTCTCTCTGATATTTGGTCATACCACGCCTTTGAACATGATTAATACAGAGCTCCCAATGCACCATTCTTAACACATTGTCACGTCATCATTTGTGACTATGTTGTAACAATTGCGGCATTCATAACAAAATCCCAAACAGTTTCGCCATTCTCACCACATATTCTCCATTTGCCGCTCCCAATTCTGTCCTCAATTCAGCACTTCTCATAGTTCGTCCTTCATGCTTGTTATTGTATCGCGCATATAAATGCTTCCATCTCTTCTTCAGGTCACTCCTCCGCATCCATAATCGCCAGACTTCTGTATCTGTCTTGGAACACTACTCTCATTCAAACTGATCGTACATTTTGTTTCTTTCTATGTCATTTATGTTACCCTTGCGTTCTTTCTTCTTAACACAATTATCAATTTTGATTATGCTGGGATTCTTGACAGGCGAGGGTTTCGTGGTATTTTTGACTTACCACATTCAACTGTTTTCTGGACAAGTGCAACCTATCAATGTCACTCTTGGAATGGAAAGATCCGTACAGAATAGTCAATATTTTTCGTGACTTCGTACCCATGGTCGTCAGTCATTTCTGAAATTTTAAGATTTCAACTCCATACTTAAGTGATGTTATCACTCATGTTGCTCCTGCTTGTATTTTATTCTATCAACTCAATTTTGAGCGCAACACCAAACTTAGTCTTCGGAATTATTCTTTCATTTCGTTTTCTATGACTTTGTTGAAATCTAGTATGCCAAATTATTTATATTGTTTTTCTTTTCAATTCGTTTAACCACTTCTCTATTTGATACTTCTAACCCTGTTAAGGACTGTGAAGTACCTCTTTTCAGACTCATTAAAACACAATTCTTGAGTCCGAATTCCTTCTTAATGTCAGCACTAAAACAATGAACAGTGTTCACCGAAGACCTCATTTCTACCCTATCCTTACCACTCAGCTTCAAGACATCCACGAAGAGACAATGGTAATTCATGTCCCATCAACTGATATCCCAGGTCACTTTCCTCAGCACCAATGTCAGATGGATCGTGCAGAACACAAAAAGTAAAGGAGAAAATCATATGCCCTTGGGAAACACCTGTCCTGATGCCCAGAGTGCTTAAGCTTTATAGATACGATTTCATCTAAGATTTTCAACCCACCATATTTCTCTTCAGAAAATATGTAACATTTCTCGCTATTCCAAACAATTCTAAGCTCTCGTATTTGAAATCTTATCTAAGCTTTGCGGTAGTCAAACTAGACCATCTCTAAATTTGTCCTACTTCACTTACAATCTTGAATTGCCTAACAATGATCGTTCTGTGGTAGCTCTGCATATCTTTCCACAACCTTTTTGTTCCATTGGTAAACTGTCGTTATCATCTAAACATTTGTATATATCTTCTGCAATCCTTCTTGACAGTAACTTTCACATTAATGGAAGACACGAAATTGGCCAGTAATTGTCAGCAGCATTTCTTTTCGATATATCCTTCAAGCCCCAAATTGTTCATTCATTGTTCACCCAACCCATAATTTCTTCTGCTCCATTTATCAATACATTAAATTGCTCTGCAATCAATTTATGGCACCTACTGAACTTCTTATCCAAATCCCTGTGCACCTTCAGGTATTACTAGTTGTCAATTGCTCAATTTTGGCTCATATTTATGACACTCTCCTCCATAACTTCATGTTGCCATTGAGCTCCAGTATTGCTATTCAGCTCCAGCATTGTGTTGTTCTTTCTTAATCCATATCTTTACCCCAAATCGTTGACTTGCATCTGCATCTGGTACTAATCTTTCGCATGCTACATTATCATTATTCCTTGGTCTACTTTAAGTAATGAATTTTGCTGGTATTGCGTTATCCGTTGCTGAAATACGCGGCTTTAGTTTTTCATCACAAAATTGAGTCCTTTTGTATAAACACATATTCATTGTTCAAATTTGCGATCATTCCTCAATTCTTCTTTCATTTTCACTCAAGTTTAGGGAGCTTATATGTCCTGATATTCTGCTTTCCCACCAAGGTTGTTCAGTTTCTTTTCGTTTCCTTGATGTTCTTTTATCATTGATCTTCGAATTCATCCACACTGCATTAGTCCTATATGCAGCTCTGATGAATTTATTAGTTTGTGAGACATTTTCTGCCTCATCTGCATTTAGTAGATCCGAAACCTGTTTAATATTGTCTGGTCCTCATCATTTAAATCATCCCTGATTTAGATACTTTCTCGACTTAGAGCAGTATATTCTTGTGAGCAATTGTCTGCTTCTTCCATTATGGCACTTTCGTTTCACATATGCTCAGCATTAACTGACACCCTTCTTTTCATAGCTTCTAACTCCTATTCTGATAATCGTCCGTTCCTTCGTATTGCTCTTGCTTTCTCACATAATCTTGTTCAGTAATTTCAAACAGTTTTATCCTGTTCCATTCTCTATGCGTTCGTTGTATGTATCATTTGAATGGCACGCCGTTTGAATTGTCTGGAATGCGCCGAGAGTAACAAACAATGTCCATCATTTTGTCTCACAGCATGGCTAGCAGTGACTGCGTGGTGACCGGCCTGTGTACAATGGGAAACCTTCGGACTACGGCACCTTCACCATTGGTTTCACTCTCGTCGACACCGTTATCATCAGCTATTTTGCTTAACATTTTCACTCATAAATGAGGTGTAGACATCAAATCTAACAAAGTTGCCCACCTACGTGGAAGAGACCCTGATCACTTGGCATTGGAATCAGAGTCCGCTTCCTACTAGGATGATTCCCATCTAAGAGTAATGAGTTCAGCCTACGCCGGAGCACTGATTTTATTCTTTTTGGAATGCGCCTGTTAGTTCCATTCTCCTACTAGCTCGGTAACAGCTTGTCTGTTAATGACTATTATTATTATCATTATCATCTTCTTTGAATTCTGTTTCCGTTTTTTGCCTAGTGTCTTCTTGACACAAAGTGTAGATTATTACCATTATTGTTATTATTATTATTATTATTATTATTATTATTATTATTATTATTATTATTATTATTATTATTATTATTATGAACGCCGACAAATCGGTGGGTTTGCGGTTGGGCGCCGAGAGAGGCAGGACGGTGCCATCGGACGGAGTCTTCGGACGTTAAGCCGACGGATCGGTTAAACCGCTCGGTGTCTGATTTAGTTGATAAGAATTTGGATGAGGTGGCGAAAAGTAATGAGTTGAGAAGAAGCTGACCCTTAAAGGTCGGGCAGAAATGGCGAATGTCTACATTATCATTTATCATCTGACCGTCGTGCCTTGTCCAGTTTACTCTTTGAAATACTTGTGGAAGGGACGCGTTTCAATGTTCAGCCGATCAGTCTGTTGCCACCAACCTCTGAGTGGGGGCAGCATCCTCTAAGTGGGGGCAGTATCCTCTGAGGTTAGGCATGCGGTGTCTGCTAATGCGCAGACACGCTCGTAGGTTACGCTACCTGCAACGGTTTCTGGTCGTTGAGTATATAGGGCTCCGTTCGTGAAGCTCGTCTTTCCGTAGCTCCTCTCCTTGACGGAGCTATAGTCTTGGTGTAGAAAAGACCGAGACTGGAAGCCTGTTACCTAGTATGTCGCAAGCGTTCACAAGCCTCTAGCATTCAGGCAATGGGTTCGGTGTATGTCCGCTTTAGAAATTTATAGAGCATTAGTTGCAAGGATGTGAAACGATGCTCTTGGAGAGACTCAGGGCGCCGACGAAGATGAACTGGCCAGTCTGCTCTGGAGGACATTCCGGTCAGGAACTATCATCGTTACGTTAATTTCCAGATGTCCTTGGCCTGGGAGTGAAACTGGGGAGGGTTTCCGATTCGAGATAAATTCTACGGGGACCTATATGCAGTCAGACAGATTTGTCCACGGTTGACGCAGAGTGACGAAACCGTTTTGCACACACTTGTTCAGTGTCTGAGCATTACTGACTTGTTATGTCGAACATCTGATGTCATGTGTGGGAAGGATCCTCTTTGGTAGAGCTCTCATTGACTTCCTCATGTTTCACTTGAAAAGGAAACTGAGAGTAGAGAGGCAAGTGCTGTACTAGTGTGAGTTTATTGAAAGCTGGAGAAAGTTGCGAAAATGGCAAGGGTGATGGTACCTGGCTCAATAGACACACGTGTCGGAGAAATGGAGTTGAAAAAGGTAATCTGGTTCGTGGTATTCTGAGTGATCTTGGATGGTGGGGTTCCTCGATTATCCATGAGGTCTTCCTCCATCAGGTGAACCCCATATCACTATTAAATTTTCGTTTTTTTCTGATTGCCACATACGATGTATACTTCACTTCTTTTAATGTATAATGCGCATACTTCTTAACTTCTTTCCTTATTTCAATTATATGTAAACACCCACGTTTTATGTCTGTCTTTGTATTTTCTCCCATCATCACCATTATCGAGTGAGAGAGGAGTGCATGACATCAAAGTGACACTGGGGTAAAATATACGAAGCCCAGTATACACATGCTGGCTATCCGTCAGATAAGGTACACCAGACATATGCATCACAATCATATGTACGCGACATGGTGATCAGAAAGAATCATATTCAGGTCAACTAGCCCATCCCGCTTAAAGATCCCTGAATAAGGGTCGTTTAAGGATTTTGAATGAAACACCCATGTTGCCAGAGGTGAATTATTTAAACTCCAAAGAATTCCTCTCAAAACATGGCTATGATGCTCCACCACCTTTTTTGCCTCAGATCAGAGATGCACATATCGTCAGCCACCAAGGGACATGCTCAACTGGTCAATGTCAAACAACTGCCAAGCCAATTTGTGGTATAGAGCACAATATTTGGTGTAGCCTATCTTTTATATTATTATTATTATTATTATTATTATTATTATTATTATTATTATTATTATTATTATTATTATTATTATTACTACTACTACTACTACTACTACTACTACTACTACTACTATTATTATTATTATTATTATTATTATTATTATTATTATTATTATTATTATTATTATTATTATTATTATTATTATTATTATTATTATTATTATTATTATTATTATAAATGCGGCGTGCAGGCTGAATAGACAGCGTTATTTCGTCGGTCTGCACATTCTGATATGAAACTCCGCTGTGTGGCACCGAGCTTCCAAATATACCAAAGTGAGAATAATCTGTAATTAAATTGTAAAATTCCGTGTATGAAAAAGTATGGCTACGAACGTTACTTGTTAGTTGAACTACTGCGTTGTTCTGCGTTGATTTTAAAACTAAAATTTTTGCTTACATCAATTGATATTTATAGATTAGGCATTATTAGATACGTTCATGTACATCGGACCAGAATCAAATGAATTCTATAAATATTTCTACAACGGAGTATTTGCAAACATACATAATATTATTTTTTCTCTGGTCTTCACATACTATCTCCAACGAAACTATTTTCCCAAATCCGATTGTAAAAGAACAAATTAAATATCATTGCACAACACTCACACTGACACGTAAGCACATGGGCGTGTTCATGCATAAACACACAGGCACACACACACACACACACACACACACACACACACACACACACACACACACACACACACACACACTCACTCACATACTCACAAAAGTATGTGTGTGTGTTTGTGTGAGAGAATGTGTGTGTGTATGTGGGTGTGTGCATCTCCATTTCATTCTAGGTTCACCAAGGTTTGAACAGATTAGCAAATGTAAAGCTGCGTGGGTTGATATAAAAAAAATCTTCAGGGATTATGAACGACTGATTTGGTATTTGTTTCACATGATGTGTGACATATGATTGGCGTAAGAGGAAAGTGCCAGTGTCATCTTTCGAGAAAGGGAGAGGTCACTGCGTCTCACTGGATAGCTCTCGACGGCCCCGAGATGAGCTACCCACAGCCAGTTAGGCACTGTCCAGCCACAGCCAGCCTGATTCATTGCATGTGGAGGTTTTGAGAAACCAATATACTGAGTCGCGAGCTGTAAACACTACCAAAACCAAAGCAATAATCACACAAACAAACAAACATTGTAAGAAACCAGCATTTGATGCTAGAACATAAGTACCATGACAAATTGTCTGCCAGAGGATCCTCAGATCAGAAACAGAGGCAATACAGCAGTGATCAACACCGAACTACTAAGACTTTCGAGATTGCCGTTCACCAGGAAACAACCATCTCTGTTCTAGGACCCTTTGTGGGACCCTTTCTTCTGGCAGAGGAAAGGCATAGATGAAGCCGTGAGGAGCTCATTGCTGATGTTGTTGAAACTCACGTGCGACGGCTCCGAGCGAGTTCTCTCACACCGGTCGCACATTTCAGATGGGGCTGTCAAACGTATCAGTATTGTAGCTCAAACCGCTATTCCAGACAAGACGACAAGGATAACTTCTGCATTAATTCTATAGGAAAATACAAACGATCCCAAATGGAGGACATCTAATGCTATTTGGCAACTTCAACGTCAGAGTGGGGGCTGATAACAACTCTCGGACACGATTGTCTTGGACGGTATGGCACCGGTAACAAGAATGAAGATGAGTAACATCTGTCTGAGCTCTGTATGCTCTATAAATATGTGGCACCAAAACCTGCTTCCAGTCCATTGCATGGCACATGTTCTCCTGGTGTCATTCTTGCTCAGAGCACTGATACCATCTAGATCTAGGTTTTTCAAGATGCACACAGCTGAGGGACATTCTCCTCAGTTTCAAAACATTGGGTGTGAAAGAATCCACTCCCTAGTTTGCTGCAATCCGAAACTCCAGCCACACATGGTACTATGTGGCAATCCCCCAGGCGAGTAGCATATAAAATGCGAAGTAGCAGCCAGCTAAGACAGATGTATTCCTCAAGTCACTGGAAAGTGCTCCCCTTGCTGACCCACTGGAAGGCAATCTTCACCACGTGTACAAACTCTAATATTACTGGTCAGGAATTACGCTAGACTATCAGTCTTAAAAATAGCAATGTATCAAGGTGTCAAACCATCCCCCATCACCATCAACAACTACAATCTGGAGACAATCTATGAAATCACTTCTTTTAGCACTACCATCTGTGATGACTTCTCCTTGAACACTGAGATCAGAATTTGGCTTTAGGATCAACACCACTCTACCCAACCCTATGGCTGCGATATATTGATGACACCTTCATACTCTGGCCACGCCAGGAAGATGTCCAAGTGCTGTTAGATCATGTGAACTCAATAACGCCATCCATACAGTTAACAATGGAAAAAGAAAAAGACAATCAGCTAGCATTCTTGGACGTATTAATAACACGCACGAAGTATGGATTCAGGACATCCGTATACCACAAACCGACCTTCAGTGGACGATACCTCAACTTCAACTACCACCATCCACACAGTGTAAAGAAAGCGATTGCTCAGTAACTAAAGCATCGCGCAATGAATATAAGTAGCGATCGTGATACCCACCACGATGAAATGATCAAGCTCATCAACAATCAATTAAGCAACAACTATCCCCAAAAGATTACACTCCACACACATTATGACGAAAAGAAAGGATGAAACCGATTAACTGTCCACAGTCTGTCTACCCTATGTGAAAGGCCTCTCCGAAAAGATACAAAAGATATGTGGCCCATATAACAACAGGACAATATTCTAAAGTAATACAACACTTCGCAAATATCTCCTAGTAAAACCACAATAGAAGAGAATATGACCAAAGACTGCGTGTACTCCATCCCATGCAGCTGTGGTAGGTTATACAAAGGCGAAACTTGCCGCATCCTCAAAATAAGGGTAGAAGAATATCGCAAACTGTGACACGGGGAGATATTGATAAACCGGGTATAGCTGATCATGTATGGAAAAATGGAGACCACCTCCCCCACTGTGGGATGAAGTTAAAATAATAGACAGAGAACACCACTGGAAAATGCGAAAACTAAAAGAAGCAGCACATATGCTAGTACACAACAACCTCATAAGCAGACCGAGTGCAGATATGGACAGCATATGGGAACCGGTATTAAGGAAAGATAGCAGAATATTAGATTTTTAGGCCCTAAAATTCATTCCGTAAACGCGCACGTGTATATGGCGTCGTGGTTAAGAGCGCGGGCTACTAACACCAACATTCGGAGTTTGATTCCAGGCAGTGACCTGAATAATAATAATAATAATAATAACAACATCGAAAAATACGTTAGGTATGAGAATCGAAAAATACGTTAGGAATGAGAACCCAGGTGCGAAATTTTCCCAAGACACCTGACGAAGGCTGGAGGGTTTATCAACCGAAACGTTGTGTTAACAACAATCAAGATGAGGACAAATATCCCTCAAATGTAAATCATGTAAATAATGTAATATAATTTAATTTACACTTTTTGTGGCTAGAGGTGGGATTTACCCTGAGGGGCGAAAAGCCCAGCGACTATAACTTTATCTTTCCCTATGGAGATCAGGCCGGGTCAATTGCACCCACCATTCTTACCACAGTCTTCCATCTATTCTCGAACATACCTCACGACAGTCGTCTCTCCTCCAGCCCTATCTTGCTCTTTAGACGATATCTGAAATAAGTGAGCAAACCGGGGCCAGAGATGAAAGTCCCGTCACGAGTCCTTGTATTCTTGTCCTCCATACACACTCTTTCAACACTGCCACTGTTAGGAGTAAACATACCTCACCTTCCTTCGAGAGTCCGGTGGGCGGCACAATCTTTATTATAGATCCAGCTGATAGCTGTAATCTGCCTAGGTGTGACAACACGTATTCAACATAAATTATCAAGTCTGAAAGCTCCCGGCAGTGTACAAAACGTGCTGGACAATTTCATCGTCCATCCCGCAGCTTGGAAATGTCGTTGGCACTGCCATTCCGTGCCTGGATAACTTATCGCGAACAGGTAAAACGTTCCTGTAGCATTGCCAGGTCACGGATTTTTGATAATTATCCAAATACCCCGGCCAGAAAATCTTTTGGAACAAGTTAGTAAGTTGGTTCTCATCGAACCCCAGAGCCCCTCCTAGGACTTCATCATTTTTAGACTTTACAAGCTCTCTATACAAAACTGAGGTGGTATTCCCACTGCCGGCCTTGCCCGTCTTGTGGATTAGCACGAGTTCCTACCGTCACTCCTTTCGCCATTCTGTCAGATTCCGTCTTTTAATAAAACCGGGTTTAAACCTCTCCAAGAAGGCTGGTCGCGGAAAAAAGTCATCCACCAGCCAATTCCACGCCTTATCACCCTCCAGGTAGTGCCAGAGATGTCTCAGCCTCAACGCATGTCTGCGCATCATAAACCAGGGCATCCCTAACCCGCCCTTTAGCGGTTCCTGGAATCAGACTGAGCCCCTTACAAATGGCTTTTCTCCCTTCAATAATAAGCGGAAGAGGAGGCGCTCCAACTTATTTAGCCACGAGTCGCGGCAAGAGACAACGGTTAGAATGGTAGGTGGTTACAGATGCGACAAACACCTGTACCATCTCCGCCCTTCCTTTCAAGGATAGAGCCCGCCCGGACCAAGTTCGAACTAAAGCTTCCACCTTGTTTGCCACCTCGCTCCAATTCTTTTCCGTTTGGGAGTCCGGTCCAAACCAAACTCCAAGCAAGTTAACTGGACCATCTGTCCAGTGACCCACGATAGAGGACGATACCGGCTTGCTCCACAAGGTGCCGAGACGCATCGCGATGGCCTTGTTAATTTTTGCCCCTGCCACCGCCGTATCCTTTGATAGCATCCTCTACACAAGGTAGCTGAGCATCATTGGACACGATTAAGGTCACATCATCCGCATAAGCAGAGACTGACTTAGCGCATCCGTTTTCATTTGGCGTGTGTCCCAAATTCTCAAACTCCCGCAGCAATGGCTCAAGAGCCAAAACGTACAGAGGCGGAGACGGGGAACACCCTTGACAAACTGAACGCTTCATCAAAAACGGCTCCGACAGGTATCCGTTTATTTGAACAGTGGATTGGATGCTGCTACACATTGAGGAGATTCACCTAGGGAAGTCCGGGTCCAGCCCAGCCGCTTCGAGAACTGCTGACAGGTACTGGAGGTCTACCCAATCAAACGCTTCCCTTTAGTCTAAATGGACCAGCACCTCACCTTTGCAAGTTAATTTACCTACTCTGTCTAAGGTGTAGTGTATAAGGTGAAAATTGTCCTGGATCGACCTGCTGGAATGGCGCATGTCTGCGCCTTCTCTACAAGCTTCTCCAGAACACGCGTCAACCTCTTTGCTAACACCTTGGCCAAAATCTTTAACTCTACATTGAGCAGAGTTATGGGCCTATAGCTACTTATAATGTCCCCCTTGCTCGGGTCCTTACGGATCGGCCTCACCATTCCCCGACACACAGAGCTGGGAATCCTTCCATTCTGTTGCCAGTTTGTGTAGACGCCCACCAGCAGGTCCCCGAACAAGTCCGGCATGCTACGATTAAACTCATAGGGTACACCATCCAGCCCCGGCACACACGGCCAACACCTTTTTGACCTCCGCAGGTGTAATCGGTTCTTCTCAGCATTCAGCCTCACGTGCCGAGTGCCGCGGCCCACCGGCGAGGATGTCCTTTAACGGCCTCCCACGTTCAAGCGATCCGCCCTGCCCAAACAAGCGGGCGAAATGCTGCTGAAAGGCCTTTTGCATCCTTTATTGTTAAAAACTTTATAAAGGTTTTTTGCCCCTCTGACACTCCACACAACGGGCCCATCCGGCAACGTTAATCCCTTCTCAGCCCACTGCACGTAGCTTAGTTCTAAATTTGCAGCATTCGTGCTTGACTTTGAGGTGACGGTACAAGACCGTTCTCGCCGCCAGCACTCTCTCTGTAGAGCCAGGTTCGGAAGCCTAGCCTAATTTCTTAACTAGTTCCCTTTCTATTCTAGATGTATCTAAACGTAGCTGGTTGCTAAATCTAATAGACTCTAAACAGACGGCTGTGTTGAGGGTGTGCTACCATGTATTATTAATGAAGGCGCCACATAATGCCCTCCGTACTAAATCCTTAATCCGGGTACGGAAAGCTTGACAAGTCAAAATAGACTTGTTCATTTTCCAGTACCCGGGTCCCTGTCTGTGACATTTATCTATATGTACCTCACACGTCACAAATTTGAGATTCTGTGTAAGGCACAATACGAAATTGTGGACAGCTGAAGGTTCCTATCGCTTTCTCTAACGAATACCCTATCTGTGTAAGATCTGCCTGAGCCGTCGTTATTACACCACGTCCAGTGCGGAACGCTCGGCTCATCCAGTCTGTAACGGTCTACTAGATTATAGTTCTCCAGTAGAACCTTGAGGACAGGATTTCCCCTCCTATCAGTCGAGCTAACGCTATCTACCCGTACAACGAGGATATTGATAAAGTCTCCTAATTGAACTGCCGTTCTTGACGTCACTTGAAAGTGCTCTAGTCTTCGATAAAAACCTGACTGCCTACACTCCTGAGGAGCATAGACAGCGACCAGCCTGAAGGACTGTTTACTTTCTTGAGTCACATCTAGGACGACCAGCCTACCTTATGGATCCAGAAAGACTGTACTTACCTGTAAGTTCTAGGTCTTCCTGAGTAGTACCACCACACCCCCTCCTCTTCATCGGCTAGGAGCAATACATTTCTCATAACCGTTTAGAAGAGGAGAGAACGCTTCTGGCCCACTCATCTTGGATTCCGTGGCAATGCAAACGTCTATATCCTGTGACCTGAGATCGTCCAAGAGACAACATTGCTTCCATTTCTACCCCAGCCTATGCACATTTATGCATCCTAACTTAATTGCTATGGTAGAAATAAAAAAAAAGTTTACTTATAGTTGGAGATTAGGGAGGGCCTGCACAAATTTGCCTGCCTCCCCTTCCTTCCCTTTTGTTGGAGTAGCTGCTGGGCTTTCTATTGGTGTCGCCGTAGGGCTAATTAGAAACTTTTTGTCAGCCATTTCTGTGCTAACATCCCGGATGTCGTTTGGATACCTTCCTTTAAGTTCTAAAAGTAGACCAGCGTCCATTTTCGCGTACCCAATTTTTTGGGGCATTTCAGTAGTTTTTTAAACACACGCGCTTTATGGAGCGCTCTTATTATAGCGTTTAATGGGGCATTAGTCTCAAAATACAAGACGGTTTTTTCTTGTGATATGGGGAGGGGCCTGGTGAAAGGTTTCACTGTGGGGGTTGAACTGGGGATTTTTATTCTATGTGTCTGTGGTGTTTTTTATAACTTTTTTTGTTTGAGGCGGGGAGTCAGAAACGTGTTTTTTTTGCGTATGTTTGTCACTAAAGTAAAGTCCATCGCTTCATTTATTTCTCTCTTTTCTCCCGCTGCTTTTGCTTCTGAAGTATTCTCTGGTTTTTCTGGTTTTTCTGTATTTTCATTTGTTTTCTTTTCAGCTTTTTGAGGAGGAGTTTCGTTATCTATTTTATTTTTCGTACATTTGGAGCGGGCGTTGCCCTTCTCTCTACACTTGAAGCATCGGGGCCTACGTCCCTCCACGGCTACTCTCATCGATAGCCGCTCCCCTACAAACACCCTGTCTGGCAAATTTTCCAGGGTCTCAGTTAGAGCCTGTAGGACCATTTCTAAAGTTTGGCCTTTCCAGTTAACTACCTCCTTTTTCATTTGCAGAATCGTTATAGCTTCTTCAAAGACGTAGATTACGGCCGCTGCTACCTATATTACATCATAGTATGCCGGAATTTCATCGACTGCTACTTTTACAGTTCTGCAGCCAAAGTACGTGGGTAACTGAATTATTTCCTCATTTTTAAGGGTCCTTGATGAGACCTACATGGCTGCGTTAGCCGTTTGGAACTGTGCTTCAAAAGTCTCACTCCTTGTTCCACGGCTAACGTAGCATATTAAATTCCATATTGGTTCCAAACACCTCTCTACTATCTCGTTATTGCATCCATAATCCCCTTCTCTTCTATGTTATATATTTTATATACTACAGTACGTGAATTTATCGCCTGAAGCGTTTCAGGGGGCGGCAACAGTCTCGTCACATTTTTTTTTTTTACCAAATTTTGAAATTTAAATAATTGTTCCAGTTTAATTTCTAGTTCGGTGACGTTGTTGCCAACTACATCCGAAAAACTTTGTTTTTCCTTCTTCTTTTGTAAATCCTTTGGACGTGAATTTTGACTTGCTAGCTAAGAATTTAGTGGAAGCTATGAAGACTGGCAATGCAGATCAAGTAAAGATGAAAAGACTGGAATTGAACCAGCACCTCGAAACCCAACACCTGCTGGACAATGTGTACGTGAATTGGCGGCAGAATGGGCTTATTCCCAGATCTGTACGCTGGGGAGTGGTGACACTGGTCAGAACGGACCAAGACAAGGGAGACTGTTTAGATAATTTCAAGCCCATCACTGTTAAATGCAGAAGTGAAGATTTTGGCCCAGGTATTAGCAAAAAGGTTGGCACGTATCGCGGATGGTCTGATCGGCGGGCACAGACATGTGCCATTCCCGGAAGAACGATTCAGTATAATCTTCACCTTATCCACTGTACCTTAGAGAGGTTTGGGGATAAATCTGGCAGAGGTGGGGCATTCGTATATTTACACCAATCTAAAGCATTCGATAGGGTTTTCCATCGGCACCTGGTGACTGTTCTTGCAGAGTTTGGCCTGGTTCTTGGCTTCCTTGGGTGGAACATTCAATTGTATCACAACATTGACTCGATAGTTCGGGTGAACGGTTTTTTGTCGAGCCGTTCTGTATCAAACTCTCGGTTCGCCAAGGATGTCCGCTCTCACCACTTTTGTACGTGGTGAATCTCGAGCTGCTACTGTAAAGGTTGAGTGGTATCCCGAGAGAGCCAGGATATGAGGAATTTGTTTCAGCTTATGTGGATGACATCACCATCAGCGTGCCCACAATGGCACGCCTACATGAAGTAGGCAAGGCTATTGAGGTTTACGAAACGGTGGTAGGAGTAAAGATTAACAGGGAAAAATCAATTGGCTTGCAACTCGGCATCTGGAGGGGCAATCGATGCCTTCAGATAGCGTCGTTGGACGCTGGACGCCGGGAACGGTTAAGTTGCTAGGGGTCTGGTTTGGACCAGATCTCCAGGTTGGGAATAACTAGGATGAGGTTTCGTGCAGGATGGCCTCCAGAGTCTGGCTATCTCTGAAATAGAGATGGCCAATGTGTTTATCACATCGGTCATTACCTACCGCCTGACCGTTGTTCCTTGCCTGAATTCGTGGTTAGTCAAGTTGGAGAGACAGCTCTTCCGCTTTTTGTGGAAGAACACGTCGCCACTTGTAAGACGCTCTATCTGTTGTCAAAGACCGTTAAAGGGAGGATTAGGGATGCCTTGGTTGATGATACGCAGACATGCGCTGAGGTTGAAGCATCTCTGGATTCTCCTGGATAGTGAACGGGTGTGATCTCCGCTAGCAAGACAAATGTTCGCTAGTTTTTGCGGACAGGAAGACTGGTGCTTTCGTAGATCGAAGTTGAGTGCATGGCGTACGGAGTGCTTTAAGGACCTCTTGCAATTTCGTCGCTCGGGTAATGCCACCGGTGGGGTTTCTACAGCATTCTTCTATAGAGGGTTAGTAGAGGCTGAATGTGGCGATGGCCTGGGGAGACTCTGGGACTCCGGTATATTCAACTTTACAGCCTGTTCCTTCGTATGTTCGGGTTGAGGTCGTTGGATAATTTCCAAAAGTCCTTGACCTTGCGATGTTACAGAAGTGCCTTGCCCGTTTGGGATAAGCTTGCAAGATATTACATACGCCAATCACCGACCTGTCCAAGATGTGCACATGATGGAGAAACCGTCCTGCACGCAATTGTTCAGCGTCCGGAAGTATCGGAAATGTGAGCTTATGCTGAACATCTGTTGTCCAGCATAGGGAGAGTACAGCTGTCATAAAAATTGACCCACCTGGATTTTTAACAAATGAAGGTAAGAATTGCTTTCTCATCGTAGTCATAATAGCGAAAGAGGCGGGAAGGAAGACAAGGATGAAAGGAGTGAAGACAGGCAGCTTTATATCTGGCCGCGCATTACAAAGGTATTTCGCTTTTCACCTGAAAAGGAAAGTGTATCTGCAGATGTGTCTGTCGGAGAAAATGTTCAATGAAAGATGGACGTAGGTAGCACGAGTGTTGCGAGTGAATGGAACCTCGTGAATATGCTATAAAGTGTCAAAAAATGTATCAGTGGTGGACTGGGGCTCGTGGGGTCGGGACTGAACCCAAACACCACTCCGTTTGTATTCTATTTTTGTAATGTATAATCAATTGCTTATATATGCTTTAATTTTTAACTTCATTTTTATTGTTATTACATATCGGACATCTGACCCCAAATCAGGTTGTGTTGTCCCCATTTTTTCGGCCCCTAGTGGGCAACGAAGAAATATTTCATATTCTTTAAACGTAATCACGACTTATCACTTTATCTTCTCCTTTACGTAAACATAGTTCAACACCGAGGCTCAAAATTCAACATCCACTTCTGGCCTCAATGGATTCACTCTTTCATAATGTCTTCCAATTCTGAAATTCTTTCAACTTTGGGGTGTCTATTTCTCTATAAATTTTCTTTTTGTGTTTTGAATGTTGGCGCTTTTTGTCTATATTTCAGCAGTTTTTGGCTTTCGTGTGAGTGTATCTGTGTATCTGTGTGCTTGTGTATTTGTGTGTCAGTGTGTTCGTTTGACTGTAATTCTGCGTCTGTGTGTCTATGTCTTTGGGTTTCCGTAATTCTTTATGTACTTGTAAATCCTTTGCTGGTGATCTTACTGGTAAATCTTCCCCGTTTCGCGTCATAGGTTGGGTTTCCTCTTACATTGCTTTGTACTTCTTCAACTCCACTATCATTGGTGACATCTTTCTCTCTCTTTTTCTTGCTTTCGCATCCGCCATATTCTCGTCTTGTTCTGTTATCTGTTCCTGCTGTTTCTCAACCATTATATTCTCCTGAATACTCTTCTCTACAATTTCCACTGCTGCTCTAGGGTATTTCTTTCTCAAGTGCTCTTTTTCACCACATTGTAACACTTTTGGGTCATCCCCTCCAACATTATCGCCTGCTTTTCTTGATTTGGTAGCTCTAAAGTTTCAAGTATTTCGTTGTAATATTTCAAGCTCACTGCACAAATTATCTCTAATGTGTAGTCCCATCACTTCACTTGTTGGGTTCGGCTTATCATTCCACTCCTCACCTCTTCGCCTCCTCTCCACATCTCTGAATAAAATTCGCCGGTATTATCAACTCTAGTTCTTTCGACGGTGGGATCCTTCCCACCCTAATTTTGACAATTTTTTTTGTCCAAACTGTTTGGCAACAAAGTCTATTTTTCTCTATGTATCAGCCTGTTTGAGGTATTTTCCTCCTCCTTTCTGATACAAAGGTTACCACGATCGATGCATATCTCTTCCCTCTCGTAAAGAACGTTTTGCTGTCTCCTATCTATTCTTCCAAAATTTCTTCTATTTCTTCCTGCGGCGCGTGCTCTATTCGTCTATTTTTATTCGAAAATGATCTGAAAAGGACTGTCTTCTTTTCTATTTTCACTTTTTCCTCCTCTGGTAGAGTCACTTTTATATTTGACCCATCCTTCTCTACCATACTATAATATTTCTGTATCAGCTCTCCATTCCGCTGTAACATTTCCTGTTTCAGCACACGTGAGTCTAGGGGAACTCGTTCTCCAGTAGCTTCTACGTGGCCTTAAAAGGCTACTAGGAGGCTATAACCTAGTAGACCGATATAGACTGGATGAACTGCTCGTTCCACAGTGGGCGTGGACTAATAACGACTGTTCATACAGATCTTATTTAGATAGGATATCCGTTAGAGAGAGAGAGAGGGCGAGAGAGAGAGAGCTAGAGAGAGAGAGAGAGAGAGAGAGAGAGAGAGAGCGAGAGAGAGAGAGAGAGAGAGAGAGAGAGAGAGAGAGAGAAAGAGAGAGACAGAGGAATTTAGTTCGTTGTCCACGCTTTTGTTGTGCCCCTTACACGGATCACAAATTTGTGTCATGGAAGGTGCACCTAGTTAATTGTCATAGACAGCGATCAGTGTACTGGAAGATGAACAAGTCTAGTTTGATTTGTAAAACCTTCCGTACCTGGTTTAAGGCGTTAGTACAGAGGGCATTATGTGGCACCATCTTTAATTATAGATGGTGACAAGCCTTCAAGCGAGCCATTCGCTCTGATTCTCTTAGATTTAGTAACTAGCTAAGTTTAGAGAAGACTAGAGTAGAAGGGAATCTAATTAAGGAATTAGAGGCCATGGAATCTGGCTCTTCATCCAGATTGATAACGGCGAGAGCGGTGTCATCTCAAAGCCAAACCCAAAGGGTGTAGAATTAGGGCTAAGTCACGTACGGTGGGTAGAGAAGGTATTAACGTTGCCGGATGGGCACGTTGTGTGAAGAGTCGGAGTGGGAGTGAAGCCTCTATAAAGTCTTTGATTGACGAGTAGAGGCGTACGATCAAAGCACAGGAGAAAATGCAAAAGGCTTTTCACCAGCATTTCGCCCGGTTGTTTGGGGGGAGCGGGTCGCTGGACCGTGGGGAGTCCGTAAAGGACTTCTTCGCCGGCGGGCCGCGACTCTCGACGTGGGAGGGGAAGTGTTGTGAAGGGTCGTTTACAGCTGCGACGGTCGAGGAAGTGCTGGCTGACTGCATGAGAGACAAGTCACCGGGGCTAGGTGGCCTGCCCTATGAATTTTATCGTAGCATGCCGGACTTGTTCGGAAACTTGCTGGCCTGCATATACAGAAACTGGCAGTAGAATGGGAGGATTCCCAGGTGTGTAAGACTGAGAGTGGTGACGCTGACCAGAAAAGACTCGAGCAAGGGGGATCATATCAGTAATTGTCGGCCCATAACTCTACTTAATGTAGATTTAAAGATTTTGGCCATGGTGCTAGCAAAAAGTTTGACGCCTGTTGTGGAGAAACATGTAAGGAAGGCGCAGACATGGGCCATCCCAGGCAGGTCAATCCTAGACAATCTTCATCTCATACGATACGCCTTAGATAGGGTTGGTAAAATATCCGGTAAAGGTGGGGCATTGGTCCATTTAGACTAAAATAAGGCTTTCGATAGGCTAGACTACTAGTACCTGGTGACAGTCCGTGAGACGGCTAAGCTAGGCTCGGGCTTCCGCGGTTGGATCAAGGCTATTTATGGCGGCATCGTATCCACAGTCCAAATAAACGGTTACCTGTCGGAGCCGAGTTCGATCAAGCGCTCGGTTAGGCAAGGATGCCCCCCGTCTCCGCTTCTGTATGTACTGACTCTTGAGCCATTGCTGCGGTGGTTGGAGAGTTTACAGGTATCACCAGTGAAATCGAATGTGGTTAGTCTGTTTCTGCATTGTGTAGAGGATGTAATCAAAAGACACGAGGCGGTGACAGGGGCAAAAGTTTACAAGGACAAGTCCATCGGTTTGTGACTCGGTACCTAGAGCGGCAAGCCGATAACGTCCAGTGTCGTGGGCCACTGGACGGATGGTCCTGTTAAGTTGCTTGGAGTTTGGTTTGGACCAAATTCCCAGACGGAGAAGAGTTGGAATGAGGTGGCAGGCAGGGTGGAGTCCCTAGTGCGGACCAGGTCTGGAAGGGCGCTTTCCTTGAAAGGGTGGGTGGAGGTGGTGCAGGTGCTTATTGCGTCTGTTATCACCTACGGACTGACGGTTGTCCCTTGCCCTGATTTGTGCTATGCAAGTTGGTGCGACTATTCTTCCGCTTTTTGTGGAAGGGAAAACTGCTTATGAGGCGCTCCGTATGCTACTAAGAACCGCTAAAGAGTAGGTTAACGATACCGTGGCCATTGATGTGCAGGCACGCACTGTGACTAAGGCATCTCTGGCTCTACCTGGATGATGATCAGGTGTAGAAGGCGCTTGCATGGGTATTCTTTCCACGACCGGCCTCATTGGAGGAATTTACACTCGATTTGATACAAAGACAGACTGAATGGCAAAAGGAATTCCGAAGGGCACTCGCGCTAATCCACGGAGCAGGCAGGACCGGCAGCGGGAATACCATTTATGTATTTCATAAAGGGATGGTAGAGTATAAGAGGAATGACGTCCTAGGAAAGGATCTGGGGTTCGATGAGAACCAGCTAACCAGCCTGTTTCAAAAAACATTCAGGTCGGGGTGTCTGGATAATTATCAAAAATCCTTGAGCTGGCAGCGTTACCGGAATATGTTACCTATCCGCGAGAAATTGTTCAGGCACGGAATATCAGTACCAGCGGCATGACCAAGGTGCGGACAGGACGGTCAAACCGTCGCGAAGTATATATGAGAAAAATTGGAAGGAAGTCATGAGGAAGTTGGGCGTGATTGTCCCTACTTAATTCTACACATGGCACAAACGTGGTGCAGCCGCTGGCTTTCATGGATATTGTTTATGGAAAATTTTAAATTTTATATACATATGATAACATTTTTAAAGTTATCATATAAATTCACTTTGCACATTTATTTGTTTGTAACGTCCGGTATGGTCCTGTGATTTTGATATACGTTATTTTAATAAAGAAATAGGTGGTTTCGTTTGTATGTGTTTTCGTTTGTAAGTAAGTATGTATTCTGCATTAGACTGTTTTATTTATTTATTTTATTTGTAATGATTATATTAGTACATAAACGAAGATTATAACAATACGTACATATATATATATATATATATATATATATATATATATATATATATATATATTTAAAAAAAGTATGCATATACAGGTATTAATCGTAGAGTCTATAGTACTTAGTAAACTTATATTTCTTTCATTTTTCTTCTACACAAGGCAGAAGGCCCGAAATTTTAGGGGAGGGGCCGGTTGACTAGATCGACTCCAGTGCGCAACTGGTACTTAATTTATCGACCTCGAAAGGATGAAAGGCAAAGTCGACCTCGGCAGAAATTGAAAGACAGACGAAATACCGCTAAGCATTTCGACTGTTGTGCTAACGTTTCTGTCAGCTCGCAGCCTTGTATATCCCACGGCATGGCATCTTGAGTAACTGACTTCTACTGCAGCCTCGAGCCGACCAAAGACTTGTGAGTGGATATGGTAGACGAAAACTGAAATAAGCCTGTCGTATATATACATGTATATGATTTTGTGTCTGTATTTGTTCGCCCACCAACCCTTGACACCGATTTGGTGTGTTAACGTTCCCGTAACATAGAGGTTAGAGGAAGTTAGAGGATAGAATAAGTACTAGTTTTATAATGAATAAGTTCTGGGGTCTATTTGTTCGGCTAAAAGCGGTGATTCAGCATGGCTACAGTCAGATGACTGAAACAGATTAAAGAATAAATGAATAAAAGAATATCTATCTATCTATCTATCTATACATACATATATATATATATATATATATATATTAATAATTTAGAGAAGAACCACAAAGACGCAATGCAAACAATGAAGGAGATCAGACACCATCAAGAAATCCGTACTCTACAAAATACTAATTTAAAAATCTATAAAATCTAAAAGAAAAGATTATAATCCATAAAATGTATAAAATATTAGATTAGAAATTTAATTCAATTAAGTAACTTTATAAAAAAGAAAGTGATTTTATAGATTTTTAATTTAGTATTTTGTAGAGTACGTTTTTCTTGATGGTGTCTGATCTCCTTCATTGTTTGGATTGCATCTTGGTGGTTCTTCTCTAAATTATTAATATACTTTTTATTATAAAATTCAATTTGGTATTACTAAATTGAATATCCTTGTAAGTTTGGATTTTGAAATTCCCTAATATATATATATATATATATATATATATATATATATATATATATATATATATATATATATATATATATATATATGGTATGGGAGAATTTACGAAAAAAACAACAACAGACGAGGACAGGTGGTGTAAACAACAAAAGGATGTATTTAGTTTAACGCTCTTCAACAGAAAGAATAAGGAGAAAACATATATATATATATATATATATATATATATATATATATATGTAATATATATATATGTGTGTGTGTGTGTGTGTGTGTGTGTGTGTGTGTGTGTGTGTGTGTGTGCTTGTGTGTATCTATACGTATCTATATATCTATATATATATATATATATGTGCGTTGGTAAATGGGTAAGTAAACAGATAGATAGATAGATAGGTAGATAAAAGACTGAATCAGATGAGCATATACACGTTCACTTCACACACACACAGGACACATATGGAGACACACATCTACACGTAACAGACGCACGTACATAGTCACACAAATCCATACACATAGGCACCCTCAAACATGTACACACAAGGAAACAGAGGTACGCACACAAATACACACACACCGCACATACAAACACGAACATATATATATATATATATATACATATATATATTAAATATATACTTTTATAAAACATAAAAAATACATATAAATATATATTGGTGTGTGTATCTAAGTATAGGTATATGTGTGTGTGGGGGTAGGTGTGGGCATGTGGGTGGTGGTGTGCGGTCCGTGGGCGTGGGCGGGTATAATTAATGAATTAATTAATACACTATCGTTATAGGAAGATCCGATAGGAAATCTTGATGTACATGGGGGATGAATTTTTGGCAAGGGATTTTTACGCTGTAAACCGGGCGGTGTACGTCGCTGGATTTCGGTTGACTGGTTTGTTTACATTCTGTAAGAAAATAACGATGGTAGGTGGTGTGCCGTCGATTATTCTTTCACCCTCTTGGATGATGTGTGTGTTTTGCTAATAATAGTATTGGTGATGGCAATAATGCGACCCTGATGAGATGGAGTATCCAGAAATTTGTAATATGTTGTAATTTGTTACAATATTTTACGAGACATCTTATGATGTGGTTTATTTTCCCGGGATACCCTATTGAAATGTGCACAGGTTTGGCTTATTGTGGTTGTTTCTGTTATTATAATTGTTGCTGCAATAAAGTATCTTCAATGCATTGATTTTGAGCTCTATCCTTTAAGAGACATGTATACATATATATATACAAAAACTCAACTGTGAGTTTTTGGCTAAGACTGTTAACAGATACTATATATTTTGTAAAATTTGTTTTATAAAAGTATATATTTAATATATATTTTACAGTTCTACTGTTCGGTAGATACTGCTTTTTATCTGTGACGTCATGGAGCTATTCAAAATCGATGCATCTTTGAAGGATATTCCGATACCACCCAGGAATGTATTTATAAAGCAACTGATTGCCAGGACACATTCATTCATCAACAGAGTAAGATGGAAGGCTTATTTTTTAGATAAGGGAGAACAACCAATCAATAACGCGGATGTTAACTCGCAGTATAAAAGGCTTTTCAGATCAAGAAGCAACCCTCCATACAACCCTAGGCTGGATAGTTTTGAAGAAGAGCTCTGGACTGTAGTTAGGAACATTAAAATGAAGAAGCAAATTACAAAGAACCATCATTTGGATTACCTAAGTGATATCACCAAGGAGATTAGCAGTTTAAACAGCATTTTAGTTAAATCAGATAAAACTGGTAATATGTATAAGTTAAAGAAGCAGTATTATTTGGAGCTTCTTAAAAAAGAAATTGAGAAGAACTATAAGACTACTAGTATGAACACACTAAGAAATGCGAATATGGAAACAAAAAAATTAATGAAGAGATTTAACCTTTTAAATAGGACTGAGCCTATAGTGCCAAGGCAACCGAGGTTCATATTGAAAGATCACAAGAATAATTTTTGGACTGATCCTAAATTAAGGCTTATTTGCCCGGCTAAGTCGGATATAGGGACACTAAGCAAAAGTATATTAGATAAGTATATCCCTGTAATAATTGCAAAACTTAAGCTACAACTGTGGTCCAATTCTAAGCAAGTAATAGATTGGTTCAATTCTATTAGTGATAAAGATAATGTCAAATTTATACAATTTGATATAGCTAATTTCTATCCCTCAATTAATCCTGTTCTTAATAAAGCATTGTGGTTTATGCACAATAAAGCTGGGCTTTCTAGAGAAGAGATTAATGTAGTTTTAGCTGCCAGGAAATCTTTTATGAGGTTTAATAACAAAGTTTGGATTAGAAAGGGTACACCTGATGCGTTTGATGTACCTATGGGTAGCTCAGATTCGGCCCAGGTTGCCGATGTGGTTTGTTCCTTTATACTTGATGAGTTAGCTGATCAATTCCCAGATATCAGAGGGGGTCTGTATAGAGATGATTGTCTGCTATTTCTCAGAAATAGTTCAAAACAGCAAGTACAAAGGATAAAAAATAGATTAGTTAGATTTTTTCACAGAATGGGAATGGATATTTTTGAGGACAATATATCTGTAACTAATTTCTTAGACGTTACGCTTGATCTGCATAATAAATCATATAGGCCATATCATAAACCTTTAACTAACCTGAGGTATATCAATAGATCTAGTAATCATCCAAAAGCAATAACAGATAACTTGGTCCATAGTATATCTTTAAGATTGTCCAACCTGTCTGCAAATAATCTGGTTTTTGAAGATGAGGCAAAGTTTTATAACTCCGCTTTGCTGGAAGCAGGATATAATGATAAGGTATACTATATTAAACCAGATTCTGCTTCCTCTATTGAAGATGTTAATAATAATAATATTAATAAAATTGATAATGTGAATAATAGCAATAAGGGTAGTTATAAAACTAACAATAATAATAATAATAAGAATAATAAGAATAGTGTTAACCCATTCAGTAAGTTAAAGCATAGGCCAAGATCCAACGATAGTGTACCAGGGGCTGAAAGTAGTAGGCTTAAGTTTTTTAGGGATAATAATGTAGGTTGTCATTCTAGGAAACAGGATAGTCTATGGTTCATCGTCCCTTATGGGAGGCAAGTAAAATCAAATTTAGTTAGTTTATTCAGGAATGTAGTTAGGAAACATTTTCCAATTAACTCGCTCTACTATAAGGTTATTAACGAGCATAAGGTAAGGTTCGGATTTTCAAACACCAAGAATTTGACCGAAATTATCGCCGCTCATAACTTTAAACTTTTATCCTCAAACTCTAGTCATAGTTCTGTTGACATAAACACAGAGGGTAATAATAATAATAATACAGGCAATGGTCGAGATGTTAGTCAAGACCAAAAGGATATGGATAATACCACTAACTTTGGTAATAAACTAATAGAAATATCTGAAGATAACCCTAATAGAATAAGATTCCTTAGTGCAAATGCTAAAACTAAAAACATTGTCTATAGGTGTAATGTTATAACGGATAAGAAGATTTGGAGTTATATCGGGGCTTCGTCACTTGAGGTCTCGAAACGAATTTCTAATCATTACTCTTCCTTTAGGGATAGGAGTAAGCAATATAGTACGGCGCTTAGTAATTTAGTTTGGAAATTGAAAGATGAGAAAAAGGATTACTCCCTTGAATGGTTGTTAGTAGGCAAATCGATGCCGTACGACAAGGGTAAAAGTACTTGTTCGTTATGTAACTTGGAATTATTTTCCATACTTTTTTCCAAGGGTCACCTAGTTAATAAAATAACGTTTAAAGCTTACAGATGTCTACATATGTATAGACATACGTATGCATTTTATAAATAGGAATTACCGGAATGTGTATAGGCACAAGTTCGAAATTAAGGAAGAGGTATATTCATCTCTATATATCTTACTGGAATTAGGTCTGTGGCGCAAATATATGAGTGTATATGTATATGGGTGTAGGTATACATGTGGAGACACGTGAGAGTGTATGTGTGTATATATGTATATATGTGTGTATGGAGACGTATGTGTATGTGTGTACATGTAAACATATATAAGCTTGTGTGTGTGTATGTGCATATGTATCGATGTATATATGGAGGTATAGCTATATGTATGTATGTACATATGTACGCATGTGTGTATGTGAGTATGTATGCGTATATATGTAAATGTGTGTGTGTGTATCTGTGCGCGTTTATGTGGGTGCATGTGTATCTGTATGTGTGTATATGTATATGCATGCATATGTGAGTGTATATATGTGTTTGAGTGTATGGTTATACATAAAAAATACATATAAATATATATTGGTGTGTGTATCTAAGTATAGGTATAAGTGTGTGGGGGGGGTAGGTGTGGGCATGTGGGTGGTGGTGTGCGGTGCGTGGGCGTGGGCGAGTATAATTAATGAATTAATTAATACACTATCGTTATAGGAAGATCCGATAGGAAATCTTGATGTACATGGGGGGTGAATTTTTGGCAAGGGATTTTTACGCTGTAAACCGGGCGGTGTACGTCGCTGGATTTCGGTTGACTGGTTTGTTTACATTCTGAAGGAAAATAACGATGGTAGGTTGCGTGCCGTCGATTATTCTTTCACCCTCTTGGGTGATGTGTGTGTTTTGCTAATAATAGTATTGGTGATGGCAATAATGCGACCCTGATGAGATGGAGTATCCAGAAATTTGTAATATGTTGTAATTTGTTACAATATTTTACGAGACATCTTATGATGTGGTTTATTTTTCCGGGATACCCTATTGAAATGTGCATAGGTTTGGCTTATTGTGGTTGTTTCTGTTATTATAATTGTTGCTGCAATAAAGTATCTTCAATGCATTGATTTTGAGCTCTATCCTTTAAGAGACATGTATATATATACATATATATATATATATATATATATATATATATATATATATATATATATATATAAAGTGTAGTATATTGCCACTTAAGTGTGGCTGACCCCTAGGGGTGGATGTTACTGTTGCTTTTAGCCCCAGGAGGACATCTCCTCCTGGGGCTAAAAGTAACAGTAACATCCACCCCTAGGGGTCAGCCACACTTAAGTGGCAATATACTACACTTTATCGTGCAGTTACTGTTAATACTTCATTTAGAGAATTAACATTGCTTATATATATATATATATATATATATATATATATATATATATATATATGTATATACATTTACACACATGCACCCATACGCATACATACATAAATACATGCATATGTGTATACACTTGCACACTGCCGCAATAACAAGGAAACTTGGTGTTAGTTAACGAAGGAGAGATTTTGTAACTTTTCTTGACCTACTTAGGAGTATTAAGTATAAGTAAAAATGTAATTTTATTCTTCTTAAATGTTCTATTTATATACGCAGAAGTTTTCCATTGTCATGAACAATTACTCCATGAATAACATGAGCTAAATGCTGTGGTCATTTGTGCAACAAACCCAAGGGTTGTATCGTGTGCAATTGTTCGAAAATACACAAAATAAATAAAATACCAATGCAGTTATATATCTGACAGTCCATGCATGAATATTTGTACGTTTGTGTGTGAGAATGAGCGTGCGTAAGAGAGAGAGAGAAATAGAGAGGGAGAGGTTGAGAGAGATAGATAGATAGATAGAGAGAGAGAGAGAGAGAGAGAGAGAGAGAGAGAGCTTATGTGTCTGCATTCGTTTACTTACATACATATAGGAGTGGCTGTGTGGTAAGTAGCTTGCTTACCAACCACATGTTTCCGGGTTTAGTCTCACTGCGTGGCACCTTGGACAAGTGTCTTCTACTATAGCCTCCGAGTGACCAAAGCCTTGTGAGTGGATTTGGTAGACGGAAACTGAAAGGATCTCGTCGTATATATGTATATATATATATGTGTTTGTGTTTCTGTGTTTGTCCCACTAACATCGCTTGACAACCGATGCTTGTGTGTTTACATCCCCGTAACTTAGCGGTTCGGCAAAGTGACCGATAGAATAAGTACTAGGCTTACAAAGAACAAGTCCTGGGGTTGATTTGCTCGACTAAAGGCTGTGCTCCAACATGGCCACAGTCAAATGACTAGAAACAAGTAAAACAGTATGTATACCTGCAATCATACATACATATGCGTTATTTGTGGTGTCACATAAGATATCAGCTCACAATACATTAACTTATTTTATTTCCTATCACTCTCTAGCTTTCTTTATTTCTGTCTCTCTATCTGTTTCTCTCAATACGGGTGTGTGTCTGTGTGTGTGTTTGTGTGTGTGTGTGTGTGATCTTGTGTGAGTTTGTTGTGGATTTCAAAATATGATGTGTTTACATATTCATACAAAATCGCTAGGTTTATGACTAAAATTCTGAAGCCACTATTGCAAAACTTTTCTGGACATGTTGAAAGCTCTACCGAAGTGATCAACAGATTGAGACACATCTGCTCATTCATATATATATGGAATAATTACTGTGAAGTATTGTGTAAAATATATTGCACAAAAGATCAGGGGTAAAGCCAGAACAATACGCGGTAAATGCAAAGTAAATCACAAGAAAACAAAAATATGAATTAATCTAGGCTTACTTTGTATTCAATAATTCGGGGTTCGACCTGCCCCATCAATGATCCTGAATTGTGCCAGAGGACCTATGCCGTATTTGAGATCATTAGTGGCAAATGTGGCACATCCGACATCGGAAGCACGGCAAGAAAACTGCATGTACGCATTAAAGAACACATGCAGGCAGACACTTCTGTGAATAAACATCTACGGAAATGCCAGACCCGGAAGTTCACAGTGCACATCAAGGCAACACAGTGGAACAGGGGCAACCTTAGAATCTCGGATGCTATCCTCATAGACCAAAAGAAACCCAAGATCAATAATAGAAGGGAGTTACAAGAAGGTAGCTGGTTAATAAAGCAACACTCTTCTGCGCATTTCCACTCCACACACGTACATCGGCAACTTTCATCAATTTCTTGAAAATGGGGTTTTACCTTGCATTTACTTAGCTTTCTTCTTATATATATATATATATATATATATATATATATATATATATATATATATATATGCCTTTCCCTTGGATAACACTGGTGGCGTGGAGAGGGGAGGCCGGTATGCATGGGGACTCCTAGTCTGCCATAAATAAATTTGCCCAGACTTGTCCTTGGTGGGGGGGGGGTAAATTTCTAAGTGCAATCCCATGGTCAGTCATGACCGAAGGGGGTCTCAGCAGTATATATATATATATATATATATATACATATATATATATATACACACGACAGGTTTCTTTCAGTTTTCATCTACTAAAAAACAATCAGAAGTATTTGTTCATCCCAAGGTTATAGTAGTAGACGTTTGCCCAAGATGCCACGCAGTGGGACTGAACCCAGTACCATGTGGTTGGGATGCAAACACCTTATCACACAGCCACTCTTGTGCCTACATATATTTGTTTGTGTGTGTGTTTGTGTGTTTGTGTGTGTGTGTGTGTGTATGTGTGTGTGTGTGCATAATGTATATATTATAGAGTGGTAGGCTAATTATTGGAGTTATCCTGAGTTTCTTGCTCTTAAAGGGTTTCACCTTACGACGTTTCTTGAAGCCCCGAAGACTGCTGCATTGAGACCTCTTTATAATATAGAGGGCGAAAAACCTCATTTTTAAGGTTAGAATACCAGGTGATTATCTCCCTTCGACATTGCCCAACGATATTCGGCCGCGCTACCATCTTGCTGTCACCAAACCACCGCGTAGGTAAACAATTGTCTCCCTTCGGCCTTGGCTATAGGTTTCCGGCTGTGGTGTCGCCATGCGGATTCGAAAAGTCCAGTAGGAATTTTGTAAAATACAAGCATGGTCCGAAAATCTCCGTCCTAGAATTCACCTGTAGAAAAATGATCCGTTCCGCCCTCTTTAGCCTCTACAGGGATGGCGCCCTGGCCATTGCTACGGGAGCATGTGGCCATACACTAGACAGACTTAGGAAAGGCTTAATCAACACGCTTGCCGCCTTGGGCTTCAAGATCAACATAGAGACCAACCTCACGTGATGGCAATAATTGGGAGACAGTTAACACGGTAACGACGTTGGAAAATGAAATCAGAATTACCATGCATGCAACTATATATAATAAATGCTCACGCAGAGGAAAATGAAAACGCCCATTGATGAACCTGTGTATGAGTACAAATTTTGTATCTAAATGTACCTTACATACAAAGGTAACATCGGACTCATTGAAAGATCGCAATTATGTCACCAGCTTCAAGAAAATCATTAATAGACATTCAGAATCTGCGGCCGATTTTGTATGGTAACTTAAGGAAGGTACAGTTAAGTATAACATAACTTCATCCATAGTAAAGCACGCAAACCATATAATGTCATTTCCAGGAGATGCCGATTGTGCTCCGAAGAATACCTGCATATTTTGTGGACAAATGAGATGATAAGTAAAAAAATTTCTAAAAACTCCCCCGGGGCTTGCAATCATATAAATGCACTTTCTCTCAAAGTAATGTGAATGGATTTCAGTATCAGTTAACCTAGTTACTAATCATGTATGAATTAAATTTAAATCTGACATTCCCATTCTTATAAATACCAAGCACAAGTTCATTCTCTATGTGAACGTATGGACACCAAACTACACGTATCCGCGATCTTATATCTTTGCGGGTGTTTGAATGCGCGCATGAAAATGCGCGCATGAACATGCGCCATAGAACATACGCGAGGGCGTTTGTACACCCATATCCGTTAACGTTTATATTCAATACTTGTTTAATTCGGTATATCGTGTATTTGATTCTTTTTTATTATTATTGATCCTCTATGTAACTGAAACTGTATCCTTCAATTTGTTGCTCTTCTGTACACGAACCGAGAACATACCTCGTGGAACAATCAATATTTTTACGAGTCATATTAAATTATCACCCGAAAAGACACATCTACACTGACAGATGTTCCTAAACCAGTATTTAAGTATACCTCTCGTGATGGATCGATAATAGATGGATGGCAACAATTATAATCATTAATAATAATTCGCGTGGCTTCAATAGTCCGCCTCACTCAACATAATACACAACGAAGACTGCGAAAGTGTACGTGCTTTAACAGTACCTTCTAATTGATGTTTCAATACCAGCAGATGACAACGTTTCTCTAAAAGAAATGGAAAAACTTTCAAAATACAAAGACCTGGAAATAGAGATAACTCGAATGTGGAATCTAAAAACAGAAACAATTCCTATCATAGTAGGTGCCTTAGGTATAATAAAAAAATATTCAGACAAATACATAACAAAAACACCAGGACTTACAAATATATATAACATACAGAAAATTGCACTACTGGGTACTGCACACATTCTACGCAAAACACTTTCAATACAGTAAACATAAGAGCACCACAGCAAACCACAGCACATACCCAAGGCGCACAGAGCTGCGCTCGGTAGTGAAGTGAAAGCACGTTATAAAAATAAAACTACTGAATAATAATAATAATAATAATAATAATAATAATAATAATAATAATAATAATAATAAACTGAGCAAATATAAAGATCTTGAAATAGAAATTAGCAAAATGTGGAATCTGAAGACGAAATCAATACCTATTGTCATAGGTGCCCTGGGAATGACAGCGAAACGGGCTGATTACTACCTAGCTCAGATACCAGGAAACCCCAAAATGGCTGAAGTTCAAAAGATAGTGCTCATGGGAACTGCCCATATCCTACGTAAAATACTGTCTATGTGATCTCAAATTTTAAAGCAAACACATAATTTTCTTATGGTTTCTTAAACATTCACTTGAACAAAACTGTACAAATCCAAATATATGGTACCCTAGGCATAACACCTACATGAACTTCTAACTTGTTGTCTCTTGAGGTCTCTGGGTGAGACTTGGATCCAACCTGTACAAATGCAAAACAAAAGTCAAACATAAAATAATAATAATAATAATAATAATAATAATAATAATAATAATAATAATAATAATAATATTAATAATAATAATAATAATAATAATAATAATAATAATAATAATAATAAATGCCCAAATGCAGTACCAGGCAGTGGCTCTCATGGCTTCTGATCTTAATTGATTGGAAGTGTTATCATGTACGTTGTTTTGTCTTGGTATAAAAGATGGGCTACAGCAAATATTCTGCTTAATACCACATATTTGCTTGTCAGTTGTTTGACCTTAACCAGTTGAGCATATCCCTTAGTGGCTGATGATATGTGCATCTCTGATCACGAGTAGAAGTAGTGGGTGCATCATAGCCATGTGTTGAGAGAGTTCTTTGGAGTTTGAATAATTCACCTTTGGAAACATGGGTGTTTTGCTCAACATCCTTAAACAAACGTTATTCAGGGATCTTTTGAGCGGGATGGGCTACTCGACCTGAAAAAAAATCTAACTGGGCCCCACCTGCGAGGTCATGCGCTGTTTATCTTGATTTGAGATCACCATATCGTGCACATATGGTTGTGATGCATGTGCCTGGTGTACCCTTATTAGACGGGTAGTCATGATGGGTATATTGGGCTTTGTATGTTTTACCCCAGTGTCACTTTGATGGCATGCATTGTTCTCTCACTCAATAATAATAATAATAATAATAATAATAATAATAATAATAATAATAATCATATTATTATTATTATTATTATTATTATTATTATTATTATTATTATTATTATTATTATTATGTTGTTGTTTTTTTCTTCTTTCTTCAAATTTTCTTCCATTTCTTGCCGAGTGTCTTCCGTACACTTAGGGCAGAGAAATTCATTGTATGCATTCCCAGTTTACACACGCAAATTCACAGGTAAAATATGTATTAAAAAAAAATAATAGATAAATAAATTCATGAATGGATGTTGTTTTCACAGAGATAATGCTCTTCTCGGTACACGAGTTGTTCCACTTAACACAATTTTTTGCACTTCCTGTAGGGATGGTAAGCCTGGTATCATTTTCAAATAGGTTTCAGTACCTCTTTTTTTATCATTCCTAGAGATCCTACAATCACTGGTACCGTAGTCGCCTTGAGGTGCCACATTTTTTTCAATTTCTATTAGCAAGTCTTTATATTTACTGATATTGTCAAATTCTTTCCCCGCTATATTATGATCGCAGGGAATACTCATGTCAATTAATAAACACACCTTCTTCGTCTGATCGTTTATAATAATATCCGGTTTATTAGCTTTTATAGTCTTGTCGGTATGTACGGGGAAGTCCCAGAGAATCGATATATTTTCTCCCTCTATCACAGCTTCAGGATAGTGTTTATACCATTTGTCAGCGGTTTTGATCTTATAATGCCAACATTATTATTATTATTGTTCAGTAGTCTAATTTTTATAACGTGCTTTCACTTCACTACCGAGTGCAGCTCTGTGCGCCTTGGGTATGTGCTGTGGATTGCTGTGGTGCTCTTATGTTTACTGTATTGAAAGTGTTTTGCGTAGAATGTGTGCAGTACCCAGTAGTGCAATTTTCTGTATGTTATATATATTTGTAAGTCCTGGTGTTTTTGTTATGTATTTGTTTGAATATTTTTTTTATTATACCTAAGGCACCTACTATGATAGGAATTGTTTCTGTTTTTAGATTCCACATTCGAGTTATCTCTATTTCCAGGTCTTTGTATTTTGAAAGTTTTTCCATTTCTTTTAGAGAAACCGTTGTCATCTGCTGGTATTGATACATCAATTAGAAAGCATCTTTTTTCTTCATGATCTTTGACAACTATATCTGGTCTATTTGCCTTAATTTCTCTATCTGTGTGTATTGGCATATCCCAGAGTATGGTTGTTTTCTCGTTTTCTGTGACCTTTTCTGGCTTGTGTTTATACCATCTTTTTTCTGTTGTTATTCCATAGTGTTGGCATAGCTTCCAGTGTATATAGGTCCCAGCTCTGTCGTGTCTGTGAATATATTCCTTCTTAGCCAGGACTGGGCAGCCAAAGATAATATGATTTATTGTTTCTTGTCCTATTATTATTATTATTATTATTATTATTATTATTATTATTATTATTATTACGGTTTCAAATTTTGCCACATGGGCGATTGCGAAAGAAGGGATGAATGAATTACCTAGGGCCAAGTGTTGGACTGGTACTTATTATATCGACCTCGAAAGGATCAAAGATATAGTCGTCTTCGGAGGAATTTGAAATCACAACGTAGCGACTGGCGAAATACCGCCAAGATTTTCGTCCGGCGCGCTAACGCTTCTGCTAGCTTCACACCTTCATAATAATAATAATAATAATAATAATAATAATAATAATAATAATAATAATAATGATGATAATGATGATGATAATAATAATAAATGGCCGGATGCAGTACCAGGCAGTGGCTCTCATGGCTTCTGATCTTAAGTGATTGGAAGTATTATCATGTACGTTGTTTTGTCTTGGTATAAAAAGATGGGCTACAGCAAATATTCTGCTTAATACCATAGATTTGCTTGTCAGTTGTTTGACCTTAAACAGTTAAGCATGTCCCTAGGTGGCTGACGATATGTGCATCTCTGATCATGAGCAGAAGTAGTGGGGGTGCATCATAGCCATGCGTTGACAGGAATTCTTTGGAGTTTGATCAAGGACCTGAGATGGGCTACTCGGCTACTCGACCTGAAGAAAATTCTGACTGGGCCCCACCTGCGAGGTCATGCGCTGTTTATCTTGGTATGAGATCACCACGTTGCGTACACATGCTTGTGATGCATGTGCCTGGTGTACCCTTATCAGACGGGTAGTCCCGATGGGTATACTGGGCTTCGTATATTTTACCCCAGTGTCACTTTGATGGCATGCACTGCTCTCTCACTCAATAATAATAATAATAATAATAATAATAATAATAATCATAATAATAATAATAATAATAATAATAATAATAATAATACTTTATTTCTTTATTGCCCACAAGGGGCTACACATAGAGGGGATAAAGAAGGAGATACAAAGGTATTAAGTCGATTATATCGATCCCAGTGCGTAACTGATACTTAATTTATAGAGTCCAAATGGATAAAAGGCATAGTCGACCTCGGCGTAATTTGAATTATAATACTAATACTAATACTACAACTAATAATTATTATTATTATTACACACACACACACACACACATACACACACACACACACACACACACACACACACACACACACACACACACACACAAATATATATGTATATATGAAGAGCTGGGCACAAAATAAGACAAGAACATTACTTCATATATACGTGGTACACCTTATCGTTATTTTATGTAGAATCTTTCCTTGAAATGCCAAATATTACTCCAGTTGATTTTTTTTTTGCACAATATTAATTTTAAGGGAGAAATGTTAGCATGCCGAACAAATTGCTTAGTTGTATTTTTGTCCGTCTTTACGTTTCGAGTTCACACAGCACCGGAGTGACTTTGCCTTGCATTATTTGAGTTCGATAAATAAGTAGATGAGTACAGGGTCGATATAATCGACTTAACCGCACTTCGAAATTGCTCGCCATGTACCAGTTTGAAACTTCTATTACTGCGACCCGAGGGAACTGTAATACAGGGAATAATATACGATTCACCTACCTCTTGTTGTTGGTTGTCCAGTTGTCGAAACACGTGCCCTACTCGTCTCACCTTATGTTAGGAACTGCTACTAGCAATGCCTGCTAGATCACTCCACTCACGTTCGTTCACCACGTCTGCTCCTAGGCCGATAGGAAATGATCATGGTCTTGCTGTCCTCACTTCTCCTCTCCCCTTTCCTGTTCCGGTTGGGCCCCTTACCGTTGACGTCACCGCCCTTTCTTTCCGGTTCATTTCATCCCTACACGACCCTCTGATCTCAAAGATCACCACCTCAATTCACTCCTTGTCGAAACATGTCATCTGCCCAGGCAGACAACTCATGCTCTATAATCTCCGCAGAAAGGGTGACTCGTTCTGTTCCTTTCCTACAAATTCATCGTCCTACGCAGTTTTAATATCTGAAATACCTCTTTAAAGCATAGCTTGCAGGTTGAACGTTGACCCGGCTGAGCGTTGACCCTGGATCTATTATGGGCAATGGAAAGATGTATGGAATGTTTCTATTTTGGGGATGAAGCAAGTGACTAGCGAGTGTTGTGGATTTACTGTGTTTTACATATCTAAAAGAATTGAGATGCGCAGCGTATCTCTTTTTAAAATAATAGTTGACCCTATATATATGTTTGTAGAATTGTGTAACGCGTTGAGGATGGTGCATCTATAGATTATGGTAGAACGTACGCAACGATTTTGTAGAGGACAGATGGTGTCAGTGTGGCAGTTACATGACACGAAGTAATATTGTCTAAGGAGAAGTTAGGGATGTGGATAGATTAGTCTATGTTATTATTATTATCATCATCATTATTATTATTATTATTATTATTATTATTATTATTATTGTTCATTTCTATATTTAAGAGATGAGGAAGTATGTACATTATTTACATTATTTTCATTTGACGCATATTGTCCTCATCTCGCTTGTTAAACAAACAAAATAAGGACAAATATCCGTCAAATGTAAATAAAGTTTTTCTATCGTTGTTGTTATTTATCCTATTTGTAATAGGGGTGGACGTCGAATTAGTAGTATTCTGGTTACTGTTAGTGGGATTGGTTTCCGTTCGGGGGTTCGATATTAGACTTATGTATATGTTGGGCGCTAGTGTAAACTGAGTTGTTACAATGTAAGTTTTGGTAATAGAGTGAAAGATTTCGTCTATAAGAGATTGTTATGATAGGCTCAAAGTTGAGTGGGGAGGAGTAGGATAGCTTTAAGGTAGATTTATTAAATATAGAGCAATATTTATGTCGGCGAGGGAAGTTGGAGTCCAGTATATTAAAAAATGATTAAAGCTAAGTTCTTAAGGATTAGCGAGAAAGGGTGTGTACACCATAGAATAGATTCCACTGCTTTTTGCGGGTGCTTAAGAGTAATGTTGTCTACAGTTTTAGAAATTAGAGGTGGGTAATACAACCCGTTATTGTTAGTTGTTTTAGCTTTTGACTTAGTGTGATATGTGTGCGTGTGAGGTCTAAGTGGTTTAAATTGGATTCTCTCGGGATATTTATATAATGTATGTGTGATCTGTTGTGATTCCGATAGCTGACATGTCGTTGTGATATGATTTGAGATACATGCTGCTTGAGCCTAGTATAAAAAATGTGTTTATTTGTTTTATACATCTACACGTTTATGTATTTCTTTTGCAAGATTCCTGATGTTAAATTATGTGTTGAAATAGATAATTTTTATAATTGTATATTACCAATTTTGGCCAAGTAACCACACGTACTCTATACGTAACTTGTCTTTATTATTGTTCTTTGTCTTTATTATTGTTCTTTGTCTTTTGTCTGAATTGTTTTGTACTAAATCCTGTAACCCCTTCAGTGACACTCTATCACACGTGTCTTCTCCTCTTCTGTTTAGTCAATTCTGTATCTTTTGGTGTGCATCCTTATTACGTGTGTGTTGCCTTAGTTTCTGTGTGTGTATGTGTGGGTGTGCGTAAGTGTGCATATGTCTATGTGTTTTGTTTATGTATTTTGTGTACATGAATATGGGTTTGCTTACTATACTGTTTGTGTCCATGTCATTTAGTTAGTTGTTTTTTCTTTGTTTATTTAATTATTTATTCCTTTTTCCTCGTTCCCTATTAGGTATGTGTATATACGTCTTGTATGGAGTCTATGGCTTCATATATAACTGTCTATTTTTCTTCTCTCGTTTTGTCTTTAGTCGTTACGTTTCTTAGTATAGTGGTAGGGTGTTATTGTTGCATTCATATTTTCTGTTGAAACTCGGTCTGTCTATGACGATGTGTGTGGCCTCTGTTATCTAAGTGTTGTGTCTGTCCTATGTGTTGATAATATCACAATATCTATATTATTTACTCATCCTATATGTTCTATTTGAACATGTTGGTACAGAACTGACGAGCTTTTCTCCTCCTTGAACCCCCGCCAGTGATACCGCCAGCTACCCAGCTAATATTTAATTGATTTTATAACGAAAAGGAAATAGATGCAGACATAAAAATGAAATAAGTGAAGAAGTAATTCGATATTACGTTATTTTTATTCATAACAACATGTAATATACTTCTGAGCATTGATGATTCGATGCACTTACTATATATTACAATATAATAGTATATTATGTATATATATATATATATATAAAAATAAATAAATATATATTGATAGAAAAGGTAAGACAAAAAAAAAGAAAGAGATCTCGATATTATGTAAATAGAGGAATTTATCTGTATATAATATGTGACAGATATTTGGTAGCCATGATGAAACTGAGTTTCGGATGCCGGGGCGGAAACCCACGCCGCCATCTCTTCAGTTATCTGGCTATCGAAGAATGTTATGAAAATGACCGTTAAACAAAGGGAAATTACTGTGTGGTTGACCGTTATTAAGACAAAAGAGCTATTAGAATGACCGCTAAGTGAGGGGAGGGAGTAAAAATGTCCATAGTATTCGCGTAAGCACACCAGTCCATACACATGCACACCCGCATACCTACGTACATGTGCCTATATGTATATACTCAACCACCCTCACTTGAAACAAACACATACTGGCACTATCACGCTATTAGATGTCAGAAGTGAAAGTAGTCGCTGTCTGTCTGCCTGTCTGCATGCATGCCTGTTGCTGGTCTGTCAGCCTGCTTGCCTGTCTGCCTGCATGCCTGCTGCTGGCCTGTCTGCCTGCTTGCCTGCTGAGCTATCTGTGTGTCCGTCTGTCTGTCTGTCTGCTGGTTTGAGTTGATACTTTGGCTTACTTACTGATATCTATCTACTATGTATCTATCTATCAATTATTAGAAAACACAAATTTAATATAAAAACATATTTCCTGAAATTGCAAATTATTTAAAATATAAAAATATAATTTTCAACAGAGAGAATTTATCAAAATAGAAAACAAATGAAGTTTGAAGTTAAGTTTAAAAATAAATGTGATACTTATGCTCCGTAGATACTTATACTCTGTAATGTTTCAAACGCATGGATATAGGTGTCGAATTTGTTCCAATAACTTCTGGAAGATCTCGTCCTTGAATTCGTAACGCCACATGAATTCTATTAGATGTGTTTGCAGCAAATTCCGGGTTGTCCCATTTTCTCTTTTGTTCTGGTTCTTGGCATGTTTCCATAGGCATTCGATGTGATTTGTTGTGGCAAATGTAACCGGATCAACAAAATTTATTGAATGGTTCACGGTTAAATGTCTATATCCTAGCGTGTTTAGTGTATTATATGAACGCCAGAGGTCAGAAATTATTGTTGTTCCTGGTAAAATCCGCTCTTGTATAATTTCTAAAAGGGTATCAGATGATCGATCTTCTACCGCAACTAAAAAACATCTTCTCGTATCTCTTTCTAACGCACCAAACACCCACTGCGTTTTAACCCGATGGCCAACATTATATTTTCTTCTAACAAACGCACTTTCATCTATCTCTACTATTCGGTTTGGTCCGCCTAACTTAATATTTTGCGCAATATAATACTCTGCACATACATCACGGCAGTAATTCCTCCAATCTGTTACAGCTACATTTGCTATACGACATTCCTGGCCTAAATTCTTAGCTAAATCTCCCTTAGCCCAATAATATAATATATCTATAATCTGCTCGCTTTTCAGTTTGCTATTATCTAGAAATGTTCCCTTTCTAATGGAAATCAGTTTTCTACAAGGCCTTCCACATGACCATATCATGCCATCGGACAAATTGTTTTTGGCCACTTCCCTCATGCTAGCTCCACAAGAGGGACATATTTTTTCAGTATTTAACAATCCGTATGTCTTGAGCCAGTGAATACTAGCTGCTGTTGTTGCGGTGGCGATGGCAATGTCGCGGTGATTAATTCCATTTGCACTGGGATATGTAGAAGTCATCGTGAAAAACCTGCAACTAATTTGTTCTCGTGTAGATTTCAATTTGAATTACGCGCGCTTTTGGGTGTTCGTTGGTGGGTATGATGGGTAATTCTTGTAGAATTCTTAATTCTTGTAGAATTCCGTAGAATTCCGTAGAATTTAAACAAGCGAAGGTAAGGTGGACGAGAATTTAAACAAATGAAGTTCAGTTTAAAGTTTATAAATAAATATATTTCATTCCATGTTCAGTTAAAACTTTATGAATAAATGTATTTTTGCATTATTCATTATTGTTTTTTAAAAATAAATCACATATACCCATCATACCCACCCAAAAGCGCGCGTAATTCAAATTGAAATCTACACGAGAACAAATTAGTTGCAGGTTTTTCACGATGACTTCTACATATCCCAGTGCAAATGGAATTAATCACCGCGACATTGCCATCGCCACCGCAACAACAGCAGCTAGTATTCACTGGCTCAAGACATACGGATTGTTAAATACTGAAAAAATATGTCCCTCTTGTGGAGCTAGCATGAGGGAAGTGGCCAAAAACAATTTGTCCGATGGCATGATATGGTCATGTGGAAGGCCTTGTAGAAAACTGATTTCCATTAGAAAGGGAACATTTCTAGATAATAGCAAACTGAAAAGCGAGCAGATTATAGATATATTATATTATTGGGCTAAGGGAGATTTAGCTAAGAATTTAGGCCAGGAATGTCGTATAGCAAATGTAGCTGTAACAGATTGGAGGAATTACTGCCGTGATGTATGTGCAGAGTATTATATTGCGCAAAATATTAAGTTAGGCGGACCAAACCGAATAGTAGAGATAGATGAAAGTGCGTTTGTTAGAAGAAAATATAATGTTGGCCATCGGGTTAAAACGCAGTGGGTGTTTGGTGCGTTAGAAAGAGATACGAGAAGATGTTTTTTAGTTGCGGTAGAAGATCGATCATCTGATACCCTTTTAGAAATTATACAAGAGCGGATTTTACCAGGAACAACAATAATTTCTGACCTCTGGCGTTCATATAATACACTAAACACGCTAGGATATAGACATTTAACCGTGAACCATTCAATAAATTTTGTTGATCCGGTTACATTTGCCACAACAAATCACATCGAATGCCTATGGAAACATGCCAAGAACCAGAACAAAAGAGAAAATGGGACAACCCGGAATTTGCTGCAAACACATCTAATAGAATTCATGTGGCGTTACGAATTCAAGGACGAGATCTTCCAGAAGTTATTGGAACAAATTCGACACCTATATCCATGCGTTTGAAACATTACAGAGTATAAGTATCTACGGAGCATAAGTATCACATTTATTTTTAAACTTAACTTCAAACTTCATTTGTTTTCTATTTTGATAAATTCTCTCTGTTGAAAATTATATTTTTATATTTTAAATAATTTGCAATTTCAGGAAATATGTTTTTATATTAAATTTGTGTTTTCTAATAATTGATAGATAGATACATAGTAGATAGATATCAGTAAGTAAGCCAAAGTATCAACTCAAACCAGCAGACAGACAGACAGACGGACACACAGATAGCTCAGCAGGCAAGCAGGCAGACAGGCCAGCAGCAGGCATGCAGGCAGACAGGCAAGCAGGCTGACAGAGCAGCAACAGGCATGCAGGCAGACAGGCAGACAGACAGCGACTACTTTCACTTCTGACATCTAATAGCGTGATAGTGCCCACATACTCACTCACACATTGGCCAAGAAAAAAAAATTCCATTTGTTTAACGGCCATTTTCATAGCATTCTTCGATGACTCGACTACTGCCGCCCAGCATCATAAAATCGAAGTTTTATCATGGCTGTCGAATAATTTTCACATATTATTTACAGATATATATATATATATATATATATATATATATATATATATATATATATATATATATATATATATATATATATATATATGACAATGAAAATCATAAGATTGAATAAAACAATAATTGGAGATAAAGAAAATAAGAGTATAGGAAAGAATAACAATTTGAACTCATATAGTCAAGTTCATTTTCAAGAAAACAGATTTATGAATATATTAGTTATAATAGGTGTATTTTCGTTCGGAATGCCTGATAGTGAAGCCAAGGTAAACTGATTCTACGTAGACATTTGATTATATGTATTTGATTTTATGTCAATTCAAACATACTACCTAGCACTACATCATTCCACCATAGAAATTGCTGACAGATGAATGCTTGTACACGTGCGCGCGAATGCACATACACACACACACACACACACACACACACACATGAAAACAAAATGAAAAAGTTGTAGGGGGCTTTACGATGAATAAAGAGAAAAAATATAACATATTTATCAAAATAGGCTGTTGTTGATTTTATCCGCCGTTTAGACATACTATAACGGCAGGGAATATAAACTGAATTAAATGAATGTTTCATAAAAGTAATTTTGAAAGTTGCCATAGTTTCCTTTACTGCAATCCTTAAAATATTTTAATTAAGCTTTTCTTACTCTATGATATGATTCACTTTCGCAAAAATAGTGTAAATGTTATCCTATTTGAAATCCTGATAAAGGACTCAAACATACTTTCTGACTTTGTGTTTGAAATATATTTCAACATATACACATACACACACGCAGACCCCTCGCAGACGCGCGCGCGCGCGCAGAGACACACATACGTATATATATGTGTGTGTATATATATATATATATATATATATATATATATATATATATATATATATATATATATATAAGTGTGTGTGTGTGTGTGTGTGTGTTCCACCCCTCACCGCACATCGATTGGACAACCGATGCTGTTGTATTTAAGTCCCCGATAGAGACTGATATAACAAGTACTGGGTTTACAAAGAATAAGTCTTGCGGGGCGACTTGTTCGACTAAAGTGGGTGAAAAACAAAACGCACCCAAATGTCGCTCTCCTTATCGGGTTCTTCGCCCCTACTAGCATATAGTATGACGTCAGACAGCAAATTTCAAATTATTGTAAGAAACAGAAAAGAGCTATGATATACAATGCTTATTGAACATACACGCCTTTCACAAAAATGACAAAATATTTACGTAATACAATTAAACCTTGGGAGAGGCATTATGCCGGTAATAAACACACGCACTGGTTCAGTCCTTTATTAATTTATATATTTTTTATTAAATTATTTCATTGCACTCTTGCAATTTATTCAGTAACTTGTCTCTCCACTTCCATTTATTTTGAATGTATGATTTGGCGTTGTTTTGGCGTTGTTTTGAAACTGTTTGGTATGAGCATGTGAGTGTGTGCAAGCTCGTATGTGTGCACGCTCATATATTGGCACGCACTTATGTGTTCGTGCTTATATGTAAGTATGTGCGTCCACATGTGTGTTTGTAACAATTTCGTTTATATCAGATTAGATAGAGACTTTTTTTTTTAAATTTAAATTTATATTCCGCATCATATGTGTGAACAACATATGCAAACATGGGCCATTGTAAGGCCCTCATCTACGTGTATTTGGTGTTCAAAATTGGTTGCGTTTCAGTTATGAGGACCGACTCCTGTATTTGCCGCAACGATGCGCCACCGGAGTGTCTAGACAGGATTTCTATGCTAATTCTGTCCAGTACACCACCATGTTGTTCTTTGGCATGCTGGTAGAGCACCGAGGTTTGTTATTTTTATTATTATAGTCCCTCCAATGTTCGTTTACACGCTCAGCCAAACTTCTTGCAGTTTCACCTATGTATGTCGTGTTTCTGTTTTTAAACTCACCATCCATACAGCTTATTTTGTAGACCACATTTCTGGCATTGCAGTTGGCACCAGGACTATATTTGCACACAATGCAACTCTTCTCAATACACCTTGTTCTTCTGAAGGGATTTATTACCGGCATAATGCCTCTCCCCAGGTTTAATTGTATTTCTTTCAACGCACGTATCTACACCAAGAATCTTGCACACGAAATACACATACGAAATATAATTTACGTAATAGTTGTAGATAAATTGTTTTCCTTCACTTCACCTAATTAATGCCCCACTATAAATGCAGCAACAGATATTATAGCTGCAAATATATGCATTTTTTCATACTGTAGTGTAAATTTTCATTGATACAAAGAACAAATGATACAATATGCCAGGAGCGAGGCAATCCATCATATATGTGTTCCAGCACTGACTCGGCTCTTTAAAATCCAACTGATTGAGAAATAAAAGAGAGCCGATAAAAGGGAAAAAAGTATAAAACCATAAAAAGAACATACCTATAAAGAGGAAAATAACAAGAGTCTCGTAATGCGATTTAAATTAATTGTGCTGGATATCATACGGATTAGCATTACCACTGAATGTAGACGCTAAGCAAGTTAGCTTTTATGGAAAAACTATGTGTGTATAATGTAAACAAACAAATACTTGCTCGCGTATTTGAGGCGTCGAAAATGTGTATTGTGCGATACAAATAAATATATATCTCTTCCTTCTGAGAGAGTGAGATATATATGTATATATACATACAGGTATGTGTGTATGTGTGTGTGTGCGTGTGTATGTGTGTGTGTGCGTGTGTATATGTGTGTGTGTGTGTGTGAGTGTCTGTTTGTCCGCAAGCATGCTGCCAAGTTCGTATTTACTCAACAAAATAATAAAAAAAAAGTATTTGAAGCAATATTAATTATACCCGTGTTATAGTAAATGCTTTGATAATTTGTTCGAGAATATATATATATATATATATATATATATATATATATATATATATATATATATATATATATATATATATATATATATACATACATGCATATATATATATATATATTGAAAGAGAGACAGATAGATAGATAGAGAGAGAGATACGTCGTGATCTGATCAATAAGTATCCGGGCTTTTGTCATAGTAGCAAAAGTAAAGCTCGCAAAGTAAATCCGCTTGGCACACACTTCACAGGCGCGCATCTCATTTTCAAATCATGGACTGAACTGAACTGTAAATGATCTGCGTATCTTACGACAAGTCTCGGATGGTGATTTGTCGATTTTCCCTCATCGCTGCATGCAAATCTGTAATGTCTTTCTCAGTTCTGCTGATTACGGATCTCCCAGAACGTTCGCCAGCATTGACATTTTTGTTTTGGCCATTTTATAAACGTCTGAACCATTAGAACACAGGGGTACGGCTCATACACGTCCCTCAATATACTTTCTGCAACTTTGCGTAGGTCTCTAAGGAGGTATCGCCATGACAGCTTTCTTTCTCATGGTAAATGCGATGACCACACGCTACATACGTTCTTTCCAATCAGCAGAAGTGAGTTAGAACGTCAAAACTTAGTGCGCAAGACAGCGGAGTTCAAGGTCAGTCTTTGCTAAGCGGCTTCACTCTGCATGATTTAGCTTCGTTACTATGACAACAGTTCGGATAATTAATGATCAGACCTTGTATCGTGCAGACATGATTAAATTATCAATGATATTTTCTATGCTTTGGAACGATTCGATAAAAAAAAGACATAATCATTCATACGTACACATACACAACGACATTCATGAATGGTATTACATATATAGAATCTGTTTTTAGAACCACTTATAGACTTCTAGATGTTGTTTTTCATTTGTTTCGCCCACATTTCACTTTTAAAATCTGGATTCATGTTCGAACCTTTTTCACAACTGAATGCTTCGGCAAAATCCTTCGAATTCTTTAATGGAACTTGAACCCTGTAATAAATCGCGAATGTAAGATATCAGATTATATTGAATATAGAAAAGGAAAATATTTGCGCTCACCCTATTAGAAGAATCGTGTTCACATTATATAGTTATGGGATAGCAATCATTCAATTTAGGCAATTATTAAATAATCACAAGAACGCATACGTGGAATGCCCAAATTTAAAATAAAATACCTATGTCAGATACTTATGTAACTATATATTTTTGAAATGCGAATCTAAAATTGTGTCATATATATATATATATATATATATATTCACTAGTTGAACTGAAGTTACTGTTCAGTACTTGACCTGGGGTTATTGATATAATACGTAATTTAGATAAATTATTCGAGTAACAAACTAAACATAAAGAAATTATATTCCGTTTATTGTGAGAATATTTTGTGTCTTAGATTTTATACATTTGAAAAATATTTTAAAATCCTTAAACATAGTATCTGAAATGAGACTATTCATCTTATTACATATTTTAGATAAAGGAATTTACGATAGGTTAGATATAATATCATAGACGTGACACAGATGCAATCATCAGTTGGAATGATTAATTTGTTTGGCTGAAGATTTGCTGTTGCAGCAGGTTTACATAGACACTCACGCAGACTCCCAAACATTGAAGATGTGAAAACTACAAGAAAAAGAACTTCATCGGAACTAAACTGGAACACATTTGCTATTGAGTAGATTGAAGTAGTTTAAAGTGAAACCTTACTCCTGAAAAAAAAAAAAAAGTCTATCGATGCAAGAAGTGTATACCCTCGCGGGAAAAAACTATAGGGGAATTTGTTTCTCGTTTTTAAAAGCACTTGAATTTGAAAAACGTGTTGTTGTATTTAAATAGATTTATTCCCATACATACCAAACTAGTTTCAACATTTTCTATATCAATGGTACAATTATGTATAAAACATGGGTTTTTTAAACACAGTTTAAAATTACTAAGTAGATGTCGGGCAAATATTTTTAAGCGATGAAATCATCAAATGTTCACATAAAGTTTAATGAGTTTCATAGGTGTAAATAATATCAAAGTAAATATTCTGAGAATATTATAACAAACGTACATTATTGAAATTTAGAATACGTAGACATGATAGAGAAGAAAAAGGAAACGAGTAATTTGTTATTTTCATAAAAATTTCTGTCGTCGTGCGTCTAGTTCTTTTTTTCTTTGCGTACTGATCTCTTCCATTTTTACGGTTTGTTTTAGGAATCAGAAAAATATTTCATGTATATATATGGTTTTATTCAAAAGGAGGTAATTTTTGATTGGTGAGAGATTTCGTGACGTCACTTTATTTTAATAAAGAGCCTGTTTTTGTTTTGGCCATGTTTAGGGTTCTGCCCAGTTAACGTCCCTGGAGGGACTGGGGTATTAGTTTTTTGCTTACTAGTCATCAAAATTTCTGGTTGGTTGGTTCCCTTAACCCATTACCTCCCATAATTCTATTAACTGGAATCTTCGTTATGAAACTTTGATTTCTAGCATGAAACAGCCTTAGAAACACGCTGGAATGATCAAGATAACATTTTAAATAGAAATAAGCGAGATATTGGGTGAAAAATTAGCAAACCTCGTTTGAATATCAGAGAAATATACCTAATAGATATAGCAAAAAGGTTAGATATGTGTAAATAATGACAGTGAATTACGAAATTTGTAATTTTTAAGTGATCTCATAGGAGATCACTGGTAGGTAATGGGTTAAGGAGTCAGTTTTGTTCTCTGAGGGCCCAGTTCTGATTGGAGGTAAAATATCATAGTTCTAATGAAAGGTGACGTCAACAACTGGTGGTTGAGACGATGTATTCTGTTACTGTATAGTAGTTGGGTTTTTCGAATCTCTGTCGTGACCTGTTGCTAAAGTATCCAAATTATGTCTGTTGTACTTGGTTCGCTTTATTGTAGAAAAATTGAGTTTCTCTTCTTTCTCATGTGTTATTATAGGATATTTAGTTGCGATTTATATATTTTTTAATGAGCATGCTTTTCCTATGCAATCGAAATTGGGTTGAAATCTTTCCGGTGCATTGATAGAGAGGGACGATTTGGTATTTCATGTGTATGTTTCCTGGGCATTGATATAAGGGTTTGCTTATGAGAATGTTCCTGGTTGTGGTTTGCCGTTCATAAACAAAAAAATGTTGGAACGACTTTGGTATGAATGTGAATAAATCTATTTAAAACAACTACATTTTTTTCAAATTCAGCTTCATTTTCAAATCACTAGCGGCTACTGGTTTCTCCCAACAAATAAAATACATCCATAACACCAGACGTAAACAATTTATATCCCAAATCGCACCCCAAGGACATAACATTAATCACAACCACAACCAACCACCCACATATTCAAACAGACCCCACAAACACACTTATAACACTAGGGCTAAATCTAAGATGTATAAAACAGTTAGCCGCACCAAAAATATGGACAACTGCCCTCCACCTAAATACCTCGATTACAACAGGCACAGAACCCCCCAAAAAAGCGATGGCCGCTCCATCCTGTGGTACACCCCCCCATTCTCACTTAACCCTAGGAACTTAGCCAAATCTTTCTTTAAAATACTAGATTCTAACTTCCCACGACAACACAAATACCACTCTATATTCAACAGATCCACTTTAAAATTGTCGTATTCTACCACTCCTAACTTCGAATCTATTATAGCAACTTCTAATAAACATAAACTTTCGCTCTATTACCAAAACCTACGAAACCATAACTACGCTAGCACCAGCACCCGACACACACATACACCTAACACGGACATTAATATACGTTCTTCTAACAATAGCGCCCGTACACTCGAACAAAACCACAGTAGATCCCAACCCATTAATATTGTAGATAATAACAATACCAATAATAACAATGATAGGATAAATAGCCATAACAATAATTCCATTGATCTAGATTCTTACACATCCCCCAATAACATATCCTCCAATAGTAATACCTCACCCACGAACAGACGCAACCCTCAAGCCTCCTATGCTTGTAACTGTCTCTCCGGGACTATCTACCCGCTTCAAACACATTGCGTAAGATACAACGTAATATATAAATGCACCGTGAGAAATCTATTACATAACTCTACTGCTACATACATAGGTGCAACTAAAAACTTCAAACATCGTTACGCAGCCCATTTGCACTATTTTAGATATGATAAACACAGTAAATCTATAACATCACCTCAAAAGTACAAATACCCAATATACTTTAAAATGGTCCATCTTAGATTCTGGAACTCCATACCAGAGCCAGCGCTCCAACTGCAAGCTTTGCCTAAAGAAGGCGTTCCATATTTTAAAATACATTTCTCCCACTCTACTTAATCGATATAATGAAGCATTTAGCAACTGCAATCACCACTCTTTCCATACATTTAAATTTTATCACAAACAAGAATGCACAAACGATCACGCAACATAATCGCACGGCTCCCCATAGGCAACCTATTCGACCTGGCAAAAACATCCATCTTTTATCATCTTTTGAATAAACTCATTTCTTTTTCGATCCTATCACCACTATATATATATTCCCAAATCTACTTCCTCTACATTCTACTTGACAATAACACCACCACCACATACAGACTACTTGGTTACTTTCAATCCCAATTCCACCGTCTGTAAATAGGTTTAGCTATCTTTTATAATATTATACTACTAACTACCTATCCGACTCCTCTCTTCCTTTATTACTGTCCTTGGTTTGTCACCCATACCCCCACCACCTATATACTATCTCTGCGCATTCCTTCCTCCTCACTAAACCATTTAACCTCATCCCCCCTTCCTCCTTCCCTCACTATACTCATCCTCTCTATCCAGTCAGATCAACTGACCATAAAAATATACCACTACCTTCTTCACCTGAATATTTCCTCTATCCCCTTCCCATTCTGTCTTCAAGACTTAACCTACTTACCCTACGCACATTTCTCACTTGACTTGGGCATCCTTCAAGTAAACACAAGCAATATACCTCGGACACAATATGGCATATATTCACCTCTGTTATCTCAGCCTTTGCTGCAACAACTATTTCCGGAAAATTCACACACGGATTACTTTACACGGATACTTACTACTGGAATGAAACTACACTCCAAGTACTGTTCTTTCTTTCTTTCTTTTTTCAGCGCATCACACTCACTCTCACTTCATACTAAAACTCTCCGCCTATGGATATAATAATCGATTCCTTTACTATTTCTGTCTCCGATGAAGGGAAGTACTGGATCTTCCCAGAAACAGCTGTAAGACTCTATCCATAAAATATATTTCCAGCTTTACCATTGCTCTCTTTATCTTTATATATATATATATATATATATATATATATATATATATAGACAAACACTCACACACACATATATATATAGATAAATAAGTAGGTGAGAGATAGAGGGAAAGAGAGAGATGCACACCGAATATAATAATTATATATTATAGACTTACACTACTAATAAAAATTTTCAAAATTATTAAAAATATTATTTTAAATTCATTTACCGAGCCTCCATCGGAGCGTGTACAGCATTCTCGAAAATATAATTTTCTGCAGATTTTACAGTGGAACACCAAGACTGCAAGTATTAAAAAAATTGTGATCAAGTGAGATACAGAGAAATACATTATCTAAGTTACACACTACCATTCAACATCTCAGTTCGGAAAACACTATCATTGAAATTCGATGATACAGTTAAGAAAATATTGAACTTTATAATTAATCTCAAATAATAAACTCACACACAAGCATATATATATATATAGGCATATATATGTGTGAGTGCATATGTGTATACATACATATAATATAATATAATATATATATATATATATATATATATACTAGCTGACCCGGTAATTCCTGGGAGAGCGGGGCTTATACCTTGGTTCCTTTCTCATAAATGTTTCGCCAAACCAATAACAACAATACAAAGTATGTAGCCATTGAACCGTTTTTTGTGCATTTACAGAGAATACCGAACTGTCTTACACAGGATCTTGTTTTTAGGAATTCCCAATAAGTTATGAATACTCAAATTGTGAAGTCAGTTATGTAATAACATGAAATTAGTTACCCGATAGTAAGAATTCAAATAAAGTAGCTCCCAAAAGGGCTTTAATGCGTTTCCAGGGTATATAGAATTTAGGAGGAAATATTAATAATGTATGTATACTACAATCGTGAAGGATGTTACGTAATAACAGGCTAATCAGATATGAGACAATAACAATACAAAGTAAATAAGTCTGAAAAGGATTTTTGTGCGTTCCCAGAGACTATCCCTCTCAGCGGCGGTAGTGTTGTATATTCTTGAATAATTCACTAACCGAAATAAGTGGCTCTATTGTTTAGGAAACTACTATTTGCTTGTTTAACGTCTGTAATGGATAAATTGCGAAAATAACTCCAATAGTTCAAATACTAAGAAACATGCATACTCAATTTGATTTATCCCAAATGATTTAGAAAAATGAATGGGCTATTTTCCTTGGTTGTTAAAATATGGGTTAATGGGTTATTTTCCTTGGCTACTAAAATCTGGGTGAATGGGTTATTTGCCTATAAATAAGAACCCCTTCCAGGGGCTCTAATATCGATATTTTCAACAATCTGAGTATGCCATAAGGCTTCCAGACATAAGTTCTACTGACACAACTTAAAATAGTTCCATTTAATTAAATCAGTATATAGCTGACATGCTCTTTAACCTCAGTTGCTCCCTTATTAAATACCAGTTAAATCCATTTGATCAATCTCCATAGAAACCAGATAATAAGTTAATATTTAGATACGTAAAAATTAAATAGATATTAAACTATTCCTTTGCAATTTTCTTTTCCTCCCTCTATTGTGATAAAAATGTTGGTATATACACAAAATACTCAAAGAACTTTTACCCTTTTGTTAAAGTTTTCATTGCTAATAATCTTCTTGAATACCCTAAATTTTAACTTTATAAAATAAGACAATATTGTTTGAAATGACCTTTAGAAATTACTTGATTTATCTCTTTCTTAAATGGCTCTACCCTCTTGATCTTAGTAGTTATAAGGGCCTTTATATAAATAACCCTTCTAAACAAGTACCACTAAGAAACTATAAATATCATGTAGGGAGTAACTTCTTAGACCTATCTTATAACCCTTAGTTTAAAAAAAAGAATAGTGTAAAATATGATTGTTCCATAACTTAAATATTCCTTTAGCCGATACCAGACATCATCTTTTATTGATATCAGCTAAATAAGTAAATATATAATTTTAGGTCTAATATATTTCGAATCATTATACTTTTTCTAAAAATCTTCTCTACTGGTGTTAATAAGCTACATACTTTACCATAGTATTAGTAATTAAGCCCTTTTATTTCCTTTTCTATGGTGTTCTACCCTACTTGATTAATTTATTTTATTTCTTTATTATTTTATAATTAGCCTTTATTTATATATAAAATTAATCTAATTTTTATATCTCTGTAAATTCATGCTTAGCTTATATAAAACTATACTGGTATATTCACTTCTTATAAAGAAAAAATATTGCTTAGATTATAGTTTTATTAATATATAATTAGCATGTTCCTTTACCTCAATACTCTTTTATTTATACCAGTATATACCAATTAACCAATATTCACAGACATCATCTGATGAGTTAGTATTAAGTGTAAAATATGTATAAATATTAAACTATTTCTGGATAATTTCTTTTCCTCCCTCTATTGTGGTAAAAGTTTGGTATATAAGCGAAAGTATTCATAGACTTCTATCCTTTTGTTATAATATTCTTCTTAATAATCCTTTGAATAGCCCTAAACTTTAACTGTATACAACATAGCAACATTGTTTTAAAATATTTAACTATAGTACTACATGATAAGAGCTCCCCTGTTTCATTATCAATGGTCTGCTAGTGGGCAACCCCTTAATTATCAGTTAACATCTTGTTTTAAGTTTTCCTTTAGCAAACATCATGATATTGCTTCTAATAAATCTTGATTTTTATGACTATACCAATTATGATGTCTGTCGGCTCCGTCAGCTCTAGCCCTAACAAATACTGTCCTCTGTTCTCTCAGCCTTAGATATACAAGGGATTTGATAAACTAGTATATAAATTTAAACTGACCCCATAAAAAAAAATATCAGCGACAGGCAGAGTCTGTAAAAATTGTATATCTTCTTGAAAGTTCTAAACTGGAGTGAGACAGCATGTTCTTTGTCTATCTCCTAAACTTATTGGAGATTTTAGATATAATTATACTAATGTGTCCATCTGTTCTAATTTAATTAAATTCTATGTCTTTGTGCAACTGAAGATTGCTCAGCATTTTAAATTGATGTAATGATTGGATTGTTCAATTAAATGAAGTTGCATGAAACGATCGTACTGCAATACTTCTAGATATCCTTGTTGCTTATTTTGATTTAATCACCTTATTTTGAAATTTTATGGATAATACCGTACTAAATTCTTGTGTTGCAACAAAAGTACCATATTTATCTGAATTTCTCTCTCTCTCTCCCTCTCTCTCTCTCTCTCTCTCTCTCTCTCTCTCTATATATATATATATATATATATATATATATATATATATATATATATATATATATATACATATATGTTGGGGGGTATACACACACACACACACACACACACACACATACACATATATATAAGCGTAGGAGTGGCTGTGTGGTAAGTAGCTTGCTCCCGGTTCAGTCCCACTGCGTGGCAACTTGCGCAAGTGTCTTGTACTATAGCCTGGGGTCGACCAAAGCATTGTGAGTGGATTTTGTAGCCGGAAACTGAAAGAAGTCCGTCGTATATATATATATATATATATATGTGTGTATATGCTTGTGTGTCAGTGTTTGTCCCCCCAGCATCGTTCGACATCGGATGCTGGTGTGTCTACGTCCTCGTAACTTAGGGGGCGGCAAAAGAGACCGATAAAACAAGTACTAGGCTTACAAAGAATAGGTCCTGGGGTCAATTTGCTCAACTAAAGCGGTGCTCCAGCATGGCCACAGTCAAATGACTGAAACAAGGAATAGCAAAACAGTATATATATATATATACATATATATATATATATATATATATATATATATATATATATATATATATATATATATATATATAAGCAGCAAATAGAAGCCCCTCTGTGCCAGTGGTCCTACAAAGGAAAGGAGCCCTCACCCCAATAGATAACCAGTGGAAAATAGTACCCACAAGAAAAGGAAGAACAAAAAGTAGAAAATCACAAGGTGGATCCAATGCCATCCAAGACACCAAAGGAAAGAAGAAATTTGGAAGGCACCCAAAAACTTGCAAATTTTACCTGCAAGGCAAATGTTGGCATGGGGAAGACGGCAAAAACTGCCGGTTTGCCCACCCGACACCCCGCCAAAACTACAAAGGTTTAAAGGATAAAAACGTCCCTGAGGAAAGACGACAGATGTCCCCAAGGAGAAAATTCAAGGACGTGCGCTCTTCAGAAATCTTACGCAACGCAGCAGCTGAGCAAGAGTCTTTTTTGTGCATGGCGCAAAAGATTATGCAGCAGCTGACGTGGCTACGCCAAGCACAGACGAGGAACCTTGCCCCCCACTGCGCAACACCACCACAGTCAACAGACATGGGATGGCCTCCCCTAACGCCTGCACAGACATCACGCCAATATTTTTACTAAATATTGGGGGCCTGTTGCATAATAATAATAAAAGCAAAATTTCTTTCCTGAGAGACCTTGCTGCATGCAATCAAGCCCTATGCATAGCACTCGTGGAAACTCACCTCAGCCCTGATATAGAGGATGCAGAAGTACACGTACCAAAATATGTCATACTGCGAACAGACAGAAGGGAAAGGAGCCATGGTGGAGTTGCTGTATACATCCATGACGACCTCACACCCCAGGTCTTACTGTCATACTCAAATTCAGTATGCGACACCCTAGTTATATACATAAGACAACATAATATAGTCATATGCAATGCATATTGCCCACCGGATGCTCCAAACCACATAGGCAAATTTGAAGATTGCCTCGCTAGAATTAAAGAAATCCTCATGAAACTGGAACACCATGTGACCATATTTCTTATGGGTGATTTCAACTTCCCCAACGTCAAATGGCCCGAAGGTCTCATACTCTCAGGAATGACTTATCGCAAGCAAGCACAGGTGGAATGCCTGCTCAACCTCACCAATGCCCTATTCATGGAGCAAACTGTTCTCAGACCAACTAGAGCGAATAACATTCTAGATCTCTGCTTCACGAACAATACGGACATCATTCATAATGTGAAAGTGACGCCGACATTAGTTTCGGATCACAACATAATAGAGCTGTCTATGTTTGGGCCAAAAGAAACCAGAGACATACAGCCTAAAGGAAGCACCCAAAATCTCTCCAATCTGAACTTCCACAAAGCGGACTGGAAATCGATTCAGAAAGAGATCCTCAGAGAGGATTGGCCAAAATGTCTCTCCACACCAGACATTGACATGAAACTAGAATGTTTCATGTCTACTGTGCAAGCCATAAGCCAGAAATATGTCCCAGAGCACAAGGCCAAAAGAAATAGGAACAAGATTCCAAGGGAGAGGAAGATCCTCATGAGACGACGGACAAAAGTTGCAAATCGACTCAACCAGCATCCCAAGAATGGCCAAAGGTCCCGCCTAAAAACGACACTGATGGAGATCGAAAAAAGGCTGCAACAATCCTATGTGAAGGAGAGAGCAGACAAAGAAGCCTGGGTTATAAAAAACATTAAGTCAAACCCAAAGGCCTTCTTTCATTACGCAAAAGAAATAGCCTCAGTACGCTGCAAGATTGGACCCCTCTTCGAAAAGGATGGCTCCCTCACAGACAGTCCAACTAGGATCAGTGAGGTACTGAATGAGCAATTCAAAAGTGTCTTCACCACTCCATTGGAGCACAGACAAGTGAACAAACCAGTGGACTTCTTTGCTACCTCCCCTATAACCAGTGAGGCAGTTACGATGGAATACATCAACATTAGCGAAGAAGATGTACTACTAGCTATACATGAAGTGGACACAAACTCAACTGCTGGCCCTGAGGTTTCCCAGCAATCCTCCTTAAATCGTGTAAGCATGCCCTGGCAAAACCCCTCCAGATCCTCTTCCAGAGCTTTCTCGCAAACGGAAGACTGCCAAGCAAGCTGAAGGAGGGAATAATATGCCCAATCCATAAAGGGGGAAGCAGAGCAGATGCCAAAAACTATAGGCCTATCTCTCTGACTTCACACATTAGCAAAGTCATGGAAAGGATAATCAGAGGAAAACTGATCGCTTTCCTTGAAGAAAATAAATTGCTGAGTGATACCCAACATGGCTTTCGACCAGGTAGGAACTGCCTGACCCAGCTCTTACAACATTACGACTGGGTGTTGAGGCAGTTACTCAACAACTCAAATGTGGACGTAATATACCTTGATTTTGCAAAAGCTTTTGACAAAGTGGATCATGGTGTGATATGCCACAAACTGCGTGATCTTGGCATAGCTGGAAAACTTGGAGAGTGGTTACATGACTTTCTGAAAGATAGAAGTCAGGCAGTAGTGGCTAATGGAGCCACCTCTATGAGAACACAAATAATGAGCGGTGTTCCACAGGGCACTGTCTTGGGACCATTGCTTTTTATAGTCGCTCTCTCAGATATGCCTTCAAGTGCCCGGATAGCCACTCTTGCAAGCTACGCAGACGATACAAAAGTCTCGCAGAAAATACAGAACTCCAGTGATGTTGCACACCTGCAGCAGGAATTGGACTCAGTTTACAGATGGGCTGAGGACAATAATATGCAGTTTAATGCTGAAAAATTCCAAGCCCTGCGCTACCAACGTCCAAAACTGAATATTAAACTTACAGAGTACACTGGTTCACAGGGAATTTCAATCCCAGAGCCTAAATCAGTGAAAGACCTGGGTATCGACATGAGTGATGATACCTCTTTCCAAGTGCACATTACCAGAATGGCAACAAAGTGCAGACGATTGGCTGGATGGATCCTGAGAACATTCAGAACCAGAGATAAGGAAACCATGATGATACTCTGGAGGACATTCGTCCTCAGCCGCCTGGATTACTGCTCACAGCTGTGATCACCCACCAGTCTGAAATTAACAGCAGACCTTGAAGCAATCCAGAGGAGATTCACAAAGAAGATTGTCTCTTTGCAACTGGTCAGCTACTGGGAAAGGCTGAAACAGCTACGACTCTACTCCCTGGAGAGAAGGCGGGAGAGGTATGCAGTAATATACATCTGGAAGAACCTGGAAGGAATTGTGCCAAATTTTGGCATTGAAAGCTACACCAATGCCAGAACGGGACGGCACTGCGTAGTGCCAAAGATCCCAGCAATGCCATCACGCTTCAGGACCAGTTACTGCAACAGCTTGGGATTCAGGGGCCCACAGCTTTTTAATATTCTCCCAAAGAACCTGAGGAATCTGCACAAAGTAGATGTAGGAGTTTTTAAATCAAAGCTGGACCTCTTCCTATCGAGAGTCCCAGATGAACCTACCTCGCGGCAGGAGGTGCAAATGAGAGTTGCTAAATCAAACTCCATTCTTCACCAAGTGCCACATATTGTAAGAGGCTCCCTGTAATAACAGTGTAGCAACACGGTGGTGCATCAGCATGGCCGCAGCTCTGAGCTGAAACTTTGAAATGAAATGAAATGAAATATATATATATATATATATATATATATATATATATATATATATATATATATATATATATATATATATACATATACATATATATACATATATATATATATATATATGTATATGTATATGTATATATATATATGTATATATATATATATATATATATATATATATATATACATATACATACATATATATATATATATATATATATATATGTATATGTATATATATATATATATATATATATATATATATATACATATATATATATATATATATATATATATATATATATATGTATATATATATATATATATATATATATATATACATATATATATATATATTATACACTGTGAACTTAAAGAGGAAAAAACGACCTGTGACATTAAATGGACAATCCTTCCCAAAATACAACCAACTTTAAATTAACGGGTCAATCTATGCTCAATATGTTAACTTGAAAAACTATACCTCTCGAAAATTCACAGGAACCTCAACGACTACGTAAATTCCAGGAGCTAGGAATACTTATTTGTATTTCTTTATTTTGAAATATCAAGATTGCTCTGGTTACGAACTTTACTTGTGAGTAGGAATTTCTTAATTGCTGTTTTCACATGTCCTCGAAGTTCACATTATTAACCTAAATGTCTTGTCAACATCTTTGCAATATGTAAAGGTTTTGCAAGCACTCTTCAATGAACTTTAAAAATTTGTGAACAAAACACCTTTCATCGATAATATTTTGTTTTCAAATTAGTAAAACTGTAAGTCAATTGTATTTTAGGTTACCGAATTATATCTTCATATTTAAAACCTGAGTGGCTGTTTTGTTCGTCCTACGAATGTCTCTGATTTTTCAAAAGATCTAAAATGCTTGGAGACTAAATCATGTTTGCGATTGCCGAGTACAATATGGATTGTTTTCTAGAGAAGAATATCGATTGTTTTTTTACTACATACCGTAAATACTCATTGATGCTACATCAACGTTTACATTGCTACTTTAAGAAATTTTGCAGCGAGATCATTATACTTATATGTAGTGTCTGAAAGCATTAAATCAATCATTGACTTACCTGAGCAAATGCAATGAAAAATAGCTGTAAATCTGTCATTTCCAGTGAAGGTAGTATCGTGTTAGCATCAGGATGATCTGATTTCCACAGCAAATAAGCCTAGTATAAATTGGAATTATATATTTTATTCAATGTTATGATCATCAATAAAATAACCAGAGCTATTTAAACGAATGAATTTAATTAATCTAATAAATATAGATATGTCTTTGGTTATTCATGTTTCTACGTGGAATTTTATATTTCAATATGCATAAAATCACATAAATAAATATCATATAGTGTAGGTATTGTAACTATCTTTTCCTTCTAAAATTATTTGGTATAAGTTTGATATCAAAAGTGCAGTGCCTCAAAAATTCATAGAATACCATGCAACATTCGATAGAACCTTACAGATGCAGAAAGTTTCACTATTCTCTAAGCAACAGAAGTATCATGAAGATGCTGATAGTAACATTAAGTTAAGGAATTACATTTAAGCTATGCAAAATAGCGTGCTGTCTAAAGAAGCATTAAATGATCAGAACTACCATTAGGTAAGTGATAATAAATCAAGCAACATTTTAAGCTATACGAATGGGTGTATAAATAGGACAAGAAGACTGAAGCAAAATGTTAGACTTTGAACTGTATATATCTTTAAGGTATGCTTCTACGTCTTTTATAAATACAGATGGATTTAGACTCATCGGGCATTCAAGCGCATAAGATTAACTATTCTAGATGTTACGGACAAGACACAGTAACATGGGTTTTGAATATCATAAATGATAAAGATACATTCTGTTTATGATAGGAAAAATTTAATGAAAAAATCAAATGTACATGAATGAACTGCACGAAGAATGCAAGTTCATTTCCATCGTTTTACACGTGGTTAAACAACTTATGCTGTTCACAGTAACATGCCATATTTATAGGTATGGATTTAGGAAACTGTATAGTATAGACTATCAAAATTATAGTTTGTAAAACAAAACAACGTCGAACAGTCGGAAATTTTCAAATCATATATGTTCAAAATTTATGAAAATAAAATTAAACACTACACAGTTACCCTGCGGTTTACATTTGAAATACAATAAAACAATAAACTGATTTCATAAAGGAAAATACCCGTCGAATATACTAGTGTATAGAGGAAATATTTATCGGATCAAGGGAATCATCATCAAAATAAAATAGAATATTTCAAGCCAAACAATATTTGCGACATAAATACAATTTCATGAGTAAATGAAACACCTAAATCATAAACTCTGCACAACACATTTATAAATAAGAAAGAGAAAATAAATCTATTTTAGATGTTTGCATATAACATTTAAGTCTCGAATCATATAACAACATCCTTATACCGGTTAGAGATTTTTTCAAACGGATTAATTTGCAATTGAAATTTGGAAAACCGGACTAAAGGCCCACAAACCCAACAAGCCATATCGGCGTTGAAAGAATGAGTACCTGTGAGAACAAATCATGATATAAATTCTATAAAACAACTCTCTTAATACTGAAAATTTCTTTAAGTTATTGTCACAGAAAACACTTTATGCAAGATAAAACACGATGTGGTATATTTTCCACCGTTTTTACATATGTATATATTTATGTATACATGTATGTATGTATGCATGCATACATGCATGCATGCATGCATGCATGCATGTATATCTCATCCATTTTTTAGTTATTATAGATCTTTCACTGAGGTGGGAGCCGGTTTCCAACAAAGATGTACTGAACAGATAAATTCACATTTGGAACTTGAGAAAAGTCTTGCATATTTTTACTGATCCATTCACAGGCTGGACTTGTAATGTACGAATCAGCTGGTCAATTTCTCTTTCTGAAAAATCTAGTTTATTCACATTCTCCTGTAAGCATTTACTAACAAAACCTAGTGCTCTACTTATTATTGGTATGAACATGAATTCATAGTCTGGAAATAGAAGATGGAAGTTTCGAAGCAGGTGTCCATAGAAATCCTCTTTTTCTTTGATTTTCAAAGAGACATTTATGTCTGCATGGTAGCTAACAGATATGATGATACATACCATTGCCCCTCTCTAACATTTATGGTATCTAGCTAGGTCTAACGTAATTTATAAATGCATCGTCCTCAGCACGTTACACAATTCTACAAACATAAAGGAGCAACTATATATTTTAAACAACGATACACTGCATATCTCAATTCTTTTAGATATGAAAACACAGTAAATCCACAACACTCGCCAGTCACATACATCATCTCAAAAATAGAAATATTCTATACATCTTGTCATGCTCCATAATAGATTCAGGGCTTCCATACCCGCGTCAACGTTCAGCCTATAAGCTATGTCTAACAGACATTCAACATATTAAAACACAGCACTTCAATACTATTAAATAAAGATAATGAGGCCCTTTTTCCACCGCTTTTTTCATACCTTCAAATTTTTCCACAAATGAAAGTGCAACTTAAATCACCAAACAGTTCATATACCGAACACCCCTTAGGTAATCTCCAGCAACACTATTTGATTTTCCATTGTCTGCGATTTTAATTTATGAACTCTCCATTGTTATTTACTATTTTTTAATGACATATATATATATATATATATATATATATATATATATATATATATATATATATATATATATATATATGTATATATATATATATATATATGGACTTGTATACATGAATGCGTGCATGTGTATGGGGATATATATATGTGTATGCGTGTGCCTACGCATATGCATGTATGTGTAGGTGTGTGCATGTACGTATGTGTGTATGCATATATGCGTATATATGTGTGTGTGTGCAAATATATATACATGCATATATAAGTTTAAGTGCATAAGTATGCTGGCCTATATAATAGTGCATATACATACGTACATGAATGTGCGTGCGTGCATGAGTATATAGATATACAGTTCTTTCTTTCCCTCTCTGATTCCTCAACTCCCACTATCACATTAGCCAGTACAATAAACACTTCCGTCTAATTGTAGGAACTTGACCTTTTTATTTTATTATTCTCCCCGATCTTCTTGGGGTTTACTACTCACTTTAGTAAACCCCATGTACCATTTTCTATACTCATCCCTCCACCTTAGTGCTTTTCAAACATACCATCCCATTCCTCACACGTTAATTCCTTACATTCTTATCTCTTCCGCTACTCTTTTCATTCTCTTCATAATATCTTGACCACCAACTAACACTCCATCATCATTTGATCTTATACTTTCTTTCTTCTTTCCTCACCTTGTTCTTTTAACCTTTCTCCTCATTTTAACATTCACATCTTCTCTCTTTTCTCTCTTCTCTATCTACTTATTACTACCACTACATTCTCAAAATTTCATTCAATCCACAATCCATATTTGAATGAACAACACATGGAATCTACGTCTCCACACTTTTCATTTGAATTTACATACCATGCACAAGAAGCAATTCTACCACCTTTACACACCACTTTAGATAATGGAAATGTGCTACAATCAGGCAAATTCTTATGTATTAAAGGAGTGAACTTCTAATCGCAACAACATAAATTGTACAAACAGGGAATTAATATTCAAAGATGAAATTATGTAACAACAGGTATAGTACCCAAAGAATTTAATGTCCAGTCCTCGATTGTTCAAAGATAGGTGGTAAACGGTCCCGATCCGTATGCTGCTCCCTCTCGTATTTTGTACTATCCACGCAATGCTTTCGCTGTATTCTGAACTCTCTTTTTGAACAAAAAGTAACCGAGATTACCTGCCTCGTTCGTAAACAGGAAGTAAACGAGAGTACCTGTGTCGCCCCTTGCTCACTTCCTGTATGTATATGTATATATATAAATATACCTACGTCATTTCAATTCTGCCAAAAGGTCGTTATTTGCACTGATTATAGATATACATAGCATTCTCCCACTTAAAGGAAGAAAGTTGAACGCAGTAAAAACTTTCTTATTTGCAATGACAAATTATGAGAACAGCATAAGGGATACCAATACATGTAAAAACCTCTCACAATCAGCTGACTCGTGATAGAGCATCCACAATGACATTGTCTTTACCTTTAATATGTTGAATATTGAGATTAAATTATTGCAAAGATAAACTCCACCTCATTAATCTCTGATTTTTGTTCTTCATATTGTGCAGAAAAGTTAGCGGATTGTGGTCGATGAACACTTCAATGGGATACTTGCTGGTTTCCAAATATACTTCAAAATGTTGCTATGACAATAACAAATTTCTTTCTCAATGGTTGAATAATTTCGCTCGTGTTTGTCAAATGTTTTTGAGTAATAACAAACAGGATGATCAACACTCTTTGCATCTGATTGAAACAGAACACCACCGACACCAATGTCGCTTGCAGCAATGGAAAGCTTAAATGGTTTCCCAACATCTGCTGCTATCAAAACTGGAGAACTCATGAGTGTGGCTTTTACTTTCTCAAACGCGGCCCGACAATTGTCACTCCAAACAAATTTGACACCCTTTTTCAACAAATTAGCGAGAGGGGCCACAACATCAGAGAAATTTGGACAAAATTTTCTGTAATAACCAGCTATACCCAGGAATCTCACAAGTTCCTTTTTGCTTGACAGAACTGGGAATTTTGCAATAGCAATGATTTTTGGTGGCACACTTTTAGACCTGTCATAATACTTTTTGATGATGTTCATGTAACAATGCCGATTTTGTTCTCGGCGGACTGGAGATTGAACAATGTAGTCAATATCACTGACTTCTCAATCAAATATGGACCATGATATTTGGCTCTAAATGGTTGACCAGGAATGGGTAGTAACACTAAAACCTTGTCACCAGGACTGAAATTTCGAGCTTTTCAGTTTTTGCCCTGTACTTTCTTCAAATGTTCTTGGCGACATCAATAGCTTTGAAAAATCTGTTTCGAAAAGTAGACACATAGACTAGCAAGTTCAATTAGAATTCAGTGCTCTCAGAAGTGCTTTGTTCAATGCTAACATGTGGATCAGACAAAACCTTTGAACCCTGCTAAATCAAATCATTTCCAATAAGCAAGTCTACGCCTGAAACTGGGAGAGTTTTGTTAACACCAACTTTCACGAAACCAGACACAAAAACCCACTGCAAATCAACAAAATGAAGAGTGCACCTGGAATTCCACTAATACCCTTTAATAAAACATCAGAGTTAGCAGACGACACTTCCGAGAAAGGAAGAGTCCTTCCAACAATAGAGACTGGAGTGCGCCTGTGTCTCTCAAAATAGTAATGTGTCGTAACGTGGACTTATCATCCTTAAGTGAGACAAACCCTTTCAAATAAAAGACAAGTACCCCTCCTCAACAAAAACAGCAGGGTTTGGTGACTGAACTCCTGAAACAAACTGCTCCTCAGTGTTAATACTGCCGGAAATAGGCTGAGACGTGATATTCACAAAAGCGTTTGGTAAGAGTTTTGAATAATTTTTAACTTGAGTCTTTTACACTCAGAAATAAAATGGCCTGACTTTCTACAATATCTACAAATAATTGTCGAATGAATCAGATTTAGAAACAAATGGACTGGTTGACTTTCTTAACTCTGAACCTCTGGACTCGTTAGGATTCGAACCTCACCGAGCGGAATAAATTATCTTACTTGTCTGACCTACCTCGAAATTATCCGGATGATTATAACCGTACAGCTTGAACATTGAGTATTAGTGTAACCATCTACTAAACTAGCTGCCTCTTGTAATTGTTCTACTCTCTGCTCTTCCAAATAAGTCCTAATATCAACGTGAACACACTGTTTGAACTGATCTAATAATATAATCTGCCTCATTTCTCCAACATTTCCCCAAAATCTTCCCCAACTTCTTTTGACACAAACCACCTATCAAACAAATTTTCCATCTCTCTAACAAATTCTGCATAAGTATGCTCACTTCTTTTCTTGGACTGCCTAAATATTTGTCTCTATGCTTCAGGGACTAGTTCATAGCCTGTTTGACCACCTCATAACTCAAACTTGTTTCGTTCGATAAACCCAAATAGACTACTTGAGCTCTGCCTTTTAAAACACCTGTATAAGCATTGTCTAATGCTCCACAGGTCATCTCAAATTTATTGCCACCTTTTCAAAATGAAGGAAAAATTTATCAACATCTTTTTCACTAAATGGAGGCACAAGTCTAATATTTTTAGCTACATCAAAATCTTTCTGATCACGAGGAGTGTCCAACTTTCTACCTTGTAACTCGATTTCTTTCAATTTCAATTCTTTTTGAATTTCCATTTCCCTTATTGCTTTTTGAAATTCTAATTTTAATTTCCTCAACACAAACTTTTCCGTTTTCTCTGATTACGACAATGACAAAGCCGAATCTTCGAAAATTTCTTCATCAACTAAATGTTCCCAAACCACTTTAAAGATCTCATTCTTTTTCATAGACTTAGCCTCATCCAAATACTAATGCTTAGCAAATAACAACAATTCTGATTTTTAAAAAATCTTTAATTGCTCCACACTGGGAATTTCAATAAACTCTTCAACCTCAAATTCCATATTTTAGATACTGATTTCACAAGAAGAATGTTAAATGTTGATACACAATTATTCAGGCTTTTTTTTTAACTCGAATCGATCAGTTCATAGGTGAACAGTAAAAGTTGTTTTATTAGGCAGAGGTTCCCGGGCGAGCCCCCAATTTGTTACGATCAGGCAAATTCTTATGTATAAAGGTGGTGAACCTCTAATCACAAAAACAGAAATTGTACAAACAGGGAATTAATATTTAAAAATGAAATGTAACAACAGGTGCAGTATCAAAAGAATTTCAGGTCCAGTCCTCGATTGTTAAAAGGTAGGTGGTAAACGGTCCGATCTGTATGCAGCTCCCTCTCGTATTTTGTACTATCCACACAATGCTCTCACTGTATTCTGAACTGTCCTTTCGAACAGGAAGTAAACGAGATTACCTGCCTTGTTCGTTAACAGGAAGTAAATGAGATTACCTGCCTCGGTTGTTAACAGGAACTAAACGGGATTACCTGTCTTGTCCTTTGCTTACTTCCTGTATGTATATATATACATACTTACGTCATTTCAATTCTGCCAAAAGGTCATTATTTGCACTGATTATATATATACATAACAAAGGCAACTATAACATCCTACAGATAGTCTTATTTTTACTGTTATTCCCTTATTTCCCGTTATACTTCTTACTTCCATCCTTTTCCAGAATATGTCCTTATATTCAACTGTAATATGTCCTTCTATTTAACCATCTCATATCGTCACTAATGAAGAGATATTCCCAATATCCCAGAGACAGCCGTAAGACTTTCTCTTTATAAATGTCCTGGAATTCCACTAAGCCTTAGTTTTGTTGCCTCATTTTATTTAATATATCGAAATGCGTGTGTACAGGTATATATATATATATATATATATATATATATATATATATATATATATATATATATATATATATATATATATATATATATATATATATATATACATACATACATACATACATATGTATATGCATGTATATATATATATATATATATATATATATATATATATATATATATATATATATATATATATATAACGATATATGTATGGGTGTATGTCTGTCTATATCTATATATCTATATATAATAATATTAGGGACAAACTCCAAAATTACAGGTAAAAACTCAATTAAAATCAATTTATAAAAGAATTAAAATTAAATTGAGCTTTATAGATTATAATATATAAAAATATATAGTTTAAGGATTGAGCCACTGTTTTGGAATTCATCTATGAAGGATATCCCCATCCCATCTAGAAAGGAATATATTTTGAAATTTATTAATAATATGCTCTTAATTATCAATTTTTCTATATGTGATAGTGGATTTTCATCTATGAGTTCTTTAAACTTGGTTCTTTTCCCTAAAACTATATATATATATATATCTGTGAAAATATGTGACACTTATTCAGTAGCCATGATAAAACTCCAAGTTGGTTTCGGATTCCGGGGTGGGAACCCACGCTAACATCTCTTCAGTTATCCGGCCATTGAAAATTCCTATGAAAAATGACTGTTAAACAAAAGGAAATTACTGTGTGGTTGACCGTTATTAAGACAAAAGAGCTATAGACCGCTAAGTAAGGGGAGGGGGTAAAAGTAAGGGAGTAGAGAAGTCTATAGTGTTCGCGTAAGTGCACCAATCCGTACATTTGCCTACATTTATATACTAAACCATCCTCGCTTGAAACACACACATGCTCACCCATATACTCGCCCAAAACTATACATATATGTACATATACATATATATACCCGCATATACACTCACACTCACACGCATACAACAACCCCGCACCCGTACACACGCACGCAAAAAAAAATTATAGAGCTAAAAGCAAAAACAGAAGAAAGTGTGAGAAAGCTATAAGGTAAAAACGCATCTAAATATGCGCATATTTTCGCATGGACGCACATACATCTATATACGCACGTACCCGCACACACGCACACATTCAGAAGCGCGCACATAAGGTTCCCTGTACCTTTCTATAGATGCACAGGAAAAAACAGGGTGGAGGGGAGAAAACAGAAAAATATGTGTGGAAAAAATACAAAACATTAATTCTATAATTATGTAAAAAATATAAAAAATATATTAAAAAAATGTATATAAAAAATATAAAAAATCCAAGTAAAACCGTCCTGAAAGCGGTCGATTTCGGATCTGTTTCAGAGACTGATTCACTGCAATATACATCGTCACCTGCTCGGTGGACAAAGAAGACGGCCACTTATCGGAAACATTTTGGAACGTATGCACAGTCTATCGAAGCTACCCATTTTCGCGTCTTCTGTACATGGTGGCTTTAGATCCCCTGCTGCGGTAGTTGCAACAGTTAGCGGACATCCCTTTCGAATTAGGACTCTGGAGAGTATTGTCTTTGTACGCAGACAGCGACACATTCAGGGTATCGGAGATGATTGTGGCCAGCGTGTTGCGTTTTACCTTGTTTCGCAGATGTTTCTACAAAATTTGTATGTTGTAGATTTGGGTGTTATATATTCAGACTTTATTATAAGTTTGCATGTTGTACAGTTGGCTATATATATATTCAGACCAGCGATGATGTGGCTAACTTGTAATTGTGCTGGTTGCACGTTCTGTATTTGGTGTTAGGTTTTGCTTTCGCTATATTGTTTTTATAGCTGTTCGTTGTTACACTTTGGCGTTGATGCATTGAGAATCAGTCCTCCTGTTTAAGCATTTCATCCAGGGGTTTTGAGACATTGATTTACATAGGCTCACTTCTACAGTGTCAAGCCTTCCAGTGTATTACTATTCTTCTTCTTCTTCTTCTTCTTCTTCTTCTTCTTCTTCTTCTTCTTCTTCTTCTTCTTCTTCTTCTTCTTCTTCTTATTATTATTATTATTATTATTATTATTATTATTATTATTATTATTGAGTGAGAGAGCATTGCATGCCATCAAAGTGACTATGGGATATAATATACGAAGTCCAATATACCCATCATGACTACTGACTACGCGTCTGATAAGGGTACGACAGGCATATGCATCTCAACCATATGTGATTTCATATTAAGGTAAATAAAGCATAAGTTTTCAGGTGGGGCCCAGTTAGAAATTTCTTTAGGTCGAGTAGCCCACGCCACTCAAAATGTCTCTAGATAAGGGTTGATTAAGAATGTTCAACGAAACACCCATGTTTCCAGAGGTGAAGTTTTCCATACAGCACAGAATTCCTCCAGCCGCTACGATGCTCACCCACCACTTCTGCTCGTGGTCAGAGATGCACATATTATCAGCCACTATGGGACATGCTCAACTGGTTAAGGTCAAACGACTGACAAATCAAATCTGTGGTATTGAGTAGAATATTTGCTGCAGCCCATCTTTTATACCAAAACAAAACAAAGCAATGTACATGATAACACTTCCAATCAGTTAAGCTCAGAAGCCAGAGAGCGAGCGTTTGGTACTGCAATAGAGCTTTATGATTATTATTATTATTATTATTATTATTATTATTATTATTATTATTATTATTATTATTATTATTATTATTATTATTGTTGTTGTTATTATTATTGAGTCAGAGAGCGGTACATGTTATCTAAGTAACACTTGAATCAAATATACAAAGCTCAGAAAAACCTATAATGACTACGCGTCTGAGCAAAAGTTCTGCTCAATACATGGCTATGATACTCTCAACTACTTCTGCTCGTGATCAGCCATGCATATATCGTCAGCCGCTAAGTGACATGTTCACCTGATTACGGTCAGACAACTGACAAATATTGTAGAACTAACCAGAATATTTGCTTCAGCCCACCTCTTATACCAAGGCAAATCCACGTATATAATAACACTTCCAATGACAAGATCAAAAACCATGCGAGCCAGTGCCTAGTACTACATCGGGGAATTTGTTATGATTATTAGTATTACTTTCTTATCACAGATTTTGCTGGAACTCCTATAGACTTACATGCGCAGCGGGATTGTTCCCAATTACACAAGAATATTTGGCACTATCTTCACCTTCCTTATTTTCTATAGCCGAGCTATTTCGTACTCGAGATATTTATATTTATCTACTTTTCGCTTTCCTGCATGACTTTTCGTGGGTCAAAGGGTCATGCAATGTCAACTATGTACGACATGTGGTGCATCTTGTCGACCACCACAAAATCCGGCCTTTCATGCTCTAGCACGTGATCTGCGTTGATTGAGAAATACCGCAGGTCCTTGTTAGTCTTCGACTTCGACAATCACTATGGTAGCTCTCATACCACTTGATTCTCTCTAGCCGCCACTTTTCACATAGTTTCGAATGTGGCAATTTCCTTACCTGATCATGTCACCACAATTTGTAGTGGTTTCGGGAAATATTAATACTATTTTTGTTGTTGTTGATTTTTTTGTTATTTTTATTGTTGTTGTTGTTGTTGTTGTTCTTGTTGTTAAGGCGGCAAACAGACAGAAGAGAGTTAGCACGCTTAGAGAAACGTTTCGCCTTATTTCGTCTGTTACTACGTTTTGTGTGGAAATTTCACCTAAGGCCGACTTTGCCTTTCATCCTTTCGCGGTTGATGAAATATGTACCAGTCAAGCAGTGGCCTCCATATAATCGACTAGTCCTCATCCCCCAAATTTTAGGCCTTGTGCCTATATTAGAAAGGATTATTATTATTATTATTATTATTATTATTATTATTATTATTATTATTATTATTATTATTATATAGAAAGATGAGTTCTTAACTTTTGTATACAATTGCCAAATTCCATCACTGACCAATAAATAAGTTACTTTCGAGTTGCGCTTTCTGTTATTGAGTTGGCCGTAGTGATGGATTACGTTAGCTATGTTTACCTTAGTGATGGAATTTGGCAATCGTGTACAAAAGTTAAGAACTCATCTTTCTATATATTACATTTCTGCTGAGTTTATCAGTCCTCTCTATAAACTATTATTATTATTATTATTATTATTATTATTATTATTATTATTATTATTATTATAATTTTTATTATTATTATTATTATTTTATGTTTGACTTTTACTTTGCATTTGTACAAGTTGGATTCAAGTCTCACCCAGAGACCTCAAGAGAAAACAAGTTAGAAGTTCATGTAGGTGTTATGCCTAGGGTACCATATATTTCGATTTGTACATAGTGTTGTTCTAGAGAATGTTTATGAAACCATAAGAAAATTATGTGTTTGTTTTAAAATTTGAGATCACATAGACAGTATTTTACGTAGGATATGGGCAGTTCCCATGAGCACTATCTTTTGAACTTCAGCCATTTTGGGGTTTCCTGGTATCTGAGCTAGGTAGTAATCAGCCCGTTTCGCTGTCATTCCCAGGGCACCTATGACAATAGGTATTGTTTTCGTCTTCAGATTCCACATTTTGCTAATTTCTATTTCAAGATCTTTATATTTGCTCAATTTTTGGTAGGTCTTGACAGATACGTTTATATCGATTGGGACAGTCATATCAATGAGGAGGCATGATTTTTGTTTGAAGTCTTTCAGTATGATGTCTGGCCTATTTGTATCTATCTTTCTGTCAGTTTGAATGAAGTTCCAGAGGAGTGCGATGTGATCATTTTCAAGTACTAGGGGTGGTTTGTGTTCCCACCAGTTTTTGTCATGCGGCAGGTCCAGGTTTATGCAAATTACCCAGTGAATATATTGTGCAGCTCTATCATGCTTGTTGAGATACTCTGTAGGCGCAAGCAGACTGCACATGGAGACAACATGATCGATGGTCTCATTTTGTTGTTGGCATATACGATATAATGGGAGCTGCCGTTCTTTAATATTTTGGCCTGGTAGTTCTTTGTAGGTAGGCATTGATCTTGGGCTGCTATGATAAACCCCTCTGTTTCTGATTTCAAGCCAGAGACCATTAGCCATTGATGGGTAAGGGCTTTGTCAACATCTGCATTATTCGCTCTCTTTGGGTATTTGCCATTGAGAGGTTTTCCATGCCATTTATCAGTCATAATATCTAAGGCAGCAATTTTAGCACGGGTTTTCAAGCGCTTAGCCTTTTCTGTGGGTGTTTCTAGTTCGTCTAATTCTTGAATTTGTTGCAATTGGAATTCACTTAGATATTCCTTTGCCTGTTTTGTTACTAAGATGCTTTCTTGCTTTCATGTTTTGAGACAAGTTTTAGCATTCAGTCTTCAGAGTTTTTCAGATAGGCGTCTAGTCCAATTGTGACTACCTTCATTGTTAATGCCAGCTGTAGAAGTCCACGGCCTCCCTCTTTTCTCGGCAGATAAAGACGTTCTATATCTGCCTTAGGGTGGTGCATTCTATTCATTGTCAACAGTTTTCGTATTTTTCTGTCAACATTACATATTTCAGTAATGGACCAGTTAACGATATTGAAACTGTAACCCACGACTGGTATGGCTAGAGCATTGATCGCTTCGATCCTGTTTCTTGCATTTAGCTCTGTCCTCAGTATTGCTCTCACCCTGCGATAACATTCTCTTCTGATCCTTTCCCTCATCACTGAATGCTTGATATTGTCCCCTTCAATTACCCCTAGGTATTTGTAGCTCTCTGCTGGTTCTAACTCTTTTATCACATTTTGCTGGTCAAGGTTCACATTAGATGTTTTTGTCATTTTTCCTTTGATAAAAGTAGCTTTTGCAGATTTATCAAAGCCAAATTGCATCCTGATGTCATCATTGAATTGTTTTACAGTCGCTAGTAAGCCTTTGAGTTGTTGGTCATTTTTTGCAAAGAGCGTTAAATCATCCATGCAAATGAGATGGTGTATATATTTAACAAATATTTTATAACCATACTGTGCATCATTGAGCAATTTTGAGAGAGGTATTAAAGTTACACAAAAGAGGCGTGGTGATAGTTAGTCACCCTGGAAAATGCCACATGAAATTCTTACATCTCCAGCATTTAGAGATTCATTGTCATTGTTCAACGTTTATTATCTCGCGTTCGGTTCAGCAAGGATGTCCTCTCTCCTCCCTTCTGTATGTATTGACTCTCGAGCCATTACTGCGGAAGTTGGAGGCTTTGAGGGGTGTCCCGCGCGATCTGGGATGTGGGAGGAGCGTGTCCTGCCTATGCCGACGACGTCACTGTGATGGTGTCGCGCCACAGGCATATTGACATGATTGCCGAGACACTAAACGAGTATGAAGCGGTGACAGTGCGAAGATTAACGCGGAAAAGTCAGTGGGCTTGCAACTAGGCACCTGGAGGAGCAAGTCCATGCCGTCCAACAGCGTCGTAGGGTGCTGGACAGACGGACCCGTTAAACTGCTCGGTGTCTGGTTTGGTCCTGACCTCCAGTTGGAGAAAAACTGGGAAGAGGTGTCGAACAAAGTGACCAATCTCACCCACAAATGGGCTGAGAGGAAGCTCTCCTTGAAAGGTCGAGCCGAGGTGGCGAATGCGTACATCGCATCCCTCATCTATTACCACTTGACCGTCGTTCCTTGTCCCGACCGCTGGTTAACCAAGATAGTACGCTTGCTCTTCAACTTTTTGTGGAAGAGTCAGGTACCACTGGCCAGGCACTCCATCTTCTGTCAACAGCCGATGAACGGAGGCCTTAGCATGCCGTCGTTGCTGATGCGCAAACATGCGCTCAGGCTACGACATCTCAAGCATTTGCTGGACGGTGAACAGGTGTGGTCGCCGTTCATAAGACGCGATTTTCCGCAGCTCGTTTCTTTAACAGAGCTGCATTCCTGGATCAATCGTAGACCGAGAAAGGGCGCTTAGCACCTCGAGTGCCGCCAAGCTCTCACCGCTCTCAGTCAGGCGGGCAGTGCGATCGGTAGTAGCTCTACTCTAGCGTTCTATAGAGGGTTAGTGGAGGAAAAGAGCGACGACGTTCTCGGGGAAACTCTAGGCGTCGAAGATAATCAGTTAAACAGTCTGTTCGGGAGAAATTTCGGGCCGGGGACCATGGATAATTTCCAAAGGTCCCTCGCTTGGCAGTGCTACCGAGATGCGCTACCTGTTAGAGATAAACTCTAGCAGCACGGAAGTGCCGTCAACCGGGCCTACCCGAGGTGCGCTCAGGACGACGAAACCGTTCAGCACGCACTCGTCCAGTGCTCGAGTATTGCTGACCTGTGGGTTTATATCGAACAGCTACTGTCACGTGTCGGACGGATCCGGCTATCAGTTGAATCCATCGTGAGGATTGACCCACCGACCTCCTTTAACTGGGAGGGCAAGGCAATTTTCCTATGCCTAGTGGCTGTAGCGAAAGGGGTGATATGGTGGACCCGTTTGAAAGGGCTAAAGTCAGACACTTTCCTCTTTGGCCAAGGCCTCATCAACTTTTTCAAGTTCCACTTGAAAAGGAAGATGAGAGTAGAGAGGGAAGTGCCGTCTCATAGCAAATTTTTTGAAAGATGGGTGACTGCTGGAAGAATGGCCAGTATAAACGGACCAATTCTGAGAATACACATGTAGAAAAAAAAAAGGTAATGTAAAAGGAGAAAGGGTTCTATACCCCTTTCTTATTTTTTCTGACGAGCCTCCCGTGCTTTTATGGGTTTTTCCACGTGTAACCTTTCCTTTTTCGAAGCGCCTCCCCCTTTGGGAGTTCTATTTATTTATTTATTTATTTATTTATTTATCTATTTATTTGTTATATCTTTCTCCGTTTTCTTCCTCTGTTTAGACGAACTTTCCTACCTTTTCGCACAAAACCTATTGTAACCTTCGTCCTGTCTTTGTCCTTACATGTTTTTAATTGATATTGGCCCTTGTGGCCAATAAAACGAATTAATTATTATTATTATTATTATTATTATTATTATTATTATTATTATTATTATTATTATTATTATTATTATTATTATTATTATTATTATTATTATTATCATTATTAGTATTCAGTATTCTTTTTATTATGTGCTTTCACTGCATTACCGAGCGTAGCTCTGTCTGCATTGGGTATGTAATGTGGTTTGTTGTGATGCTCTTATTTTCACTGTATTGAAAGAATTATACATATTATTATTGTTGTGCCTAGTATTTTCTGCATGTTATATATAATTGTAAGTCATGGTGTTCTTGTTATGGATTTGCCTGAATGTTTTTCATCATTCCTAATGAGACTACTGAGTGGAATTGTTCCTGTTTTTAGACTCGTCAATCGAGTTACCTCTATTTCCTAGAGCATTTCCTACCCCTGTTTCCTCTAGATCATTGTATTATGGAAGTGTCGCCGTTTCTTCTAGAGAGAGATTGTTATCTGACACATTGAGTAGAAAGCATCTTTTTTCTTGTTGATATCTAACAACTATACCATGCCATATTGGTATTAATTTCTCTATCTCTGTGTATTGGTATATACTAGAGTATGGTTGCTGTATCATCATTATTATTATTGAGTTGTCTTATCTTTATCACGTGCTTTCACTACACTACCGAGCACAACTGAGTGTGCCTTGGGTATGCGATGTGGTTTGTTGAAAGTGTTTTACTGTTTTACGTAGAATGTGTGCGGCGCCTAGTAGTGCTATTTTCTGAACGTTATATACATTTTATAGCTCTGGTGTTTTTGTAATGTAATTGTCTGCATATTTCTTTATCATACTTAATGTGCCCACTATGATAGAAATCGTTTCTGTTTTTAGACTCTACATTCGAGTCACTTCTATTTGCAGATATTTGTATTTTGAAAGTTTCTCCATTTCTCTTAGATAAAGTTGTCACCAAGCAGTTTTTCTTGGTGATCTCTGACAACTATATCCGGCCTATTGGCCTTAAATTCTTTATCTGTGTGTATTGGTATAACCCATAGTATGGTTGCTTTCTTATTTTCTGTGACATTTTATGGTGTGTGCCTATACAGTTTTTTCTGTTGTTAATCCATAGTGTTGGCATAGCTACCAGTGTATATATGTCCTAAGTCTGTGGATATATATCTGTGAAGATATTCCTTCTTAGCCAGGACTGGGCAGCTAGAGACAACATGGTTTATTGTTTCGTGTCTTTTTCTAGATATTCTACAGTTACTTGTAATGTTTCTTTTCATTAAATGTTTTTGGTAATTTCTGGTGGGGAGGCTTTGGTCTTGTGGTGCAATTAAAAGTCCTTCAGTCTCTGCTTTGTGTTCTGAGCTTCTAAGCCATTGTTATGATTTTGCTTTGTCTATTTCATTTGCGTTTAGTTTAACCCAGTATTTGCCATGAAGAGGCTTTTCTTGCACTCGTTTTATCATAATCCGTTGTTGTTCCAGTTTTAATTTGGATTTCTCATAGCTTTTGTTGTTTCTCCTTTTTCTTCACAGTTGTTAGGTACTATTGCTTCCTGTTTGTATTTGTCAGCCTCCTTAAAGATTCAAAATAGATTTCTTTTGTTCGTGTTTTGCGGCTATTTTTATTAGTCTTCCTGGCGTTTGAAGTAGGTATTTCTGTAGTCCTATAGTGTTTCTAACAGTATAAGGCCTCTACCACCTTCCACGCAGTTCATATATAACATTTCTATGTCAGATTTTGGGTGGTGCATCATAAATATTGTCATTATTTTCCTTGTTTTCCTGTCTGAATAGCTAGAGTGTTGATAGCTATTATTTTGTTTTTCGCATAAATCTTTGCTTTCAGTATTAATCTAAATCCTCTATGGTACTATGATTTTAAAATTTCTCTCTCGTTTGCGTGTGTCCTATCATATCTTGCTCCTTGAGATCTAAGTATTTGTATATCTTTCTTTGGTCTAAATCTCTTATTTCATTTGTTTTATTTAGTGTGATGTCATTACTCTTAACTAGTTTTCCTGCTTTTAAGGTTACTTTGACACATTTCTCTAAGCCAGATTTCATGTTTATTTCTTTGGTAAATCCATGTACCCTCTGTAGTAATGTTTCCAGCTGCTTATCATCTCTGCAGAATGTCAATGTGGTGAATGTCAAATATAATGTGAAAAAAATACAAGATAATGTCTGCAAAAAATTCAAATGTTTCAGTCGAAGAAGCATAGTTAGAAAAGAGCGTCAGGCCCCATTCCGTGTTATGGCTGTGGAGGCCTACACTACAAAATAAGTGTCCGTTTAAAACCAAAAAAGTGCTATAGCTGTCAGAAGCTGAGACACAATTTCTCATTGTAGAACATGACTAGGAGGATCAAACACAGAAAGTTCTAAGGTGCTTTCAGCGGAGAGATATTGTGACGGAAAAGCAAGAGAATTTGTGCACGTGAAAATAAATGATGTGCATACCAAATGAGAGTTAGACACAATTAGTGCTATATCGATTATAATTGCGGATACTTGGAAAAAATTGCTAAGCCGAGATTATGTAAAACAGCGAAAATATCGCGTGGTGTAACGGGCGATAGATCATTATATTTCATGAGAAAACCGTATCGACGTCAGAATTATTCATTGTTGTTAATACCAACAATATCTTTGGCATGGATTGGATGGAAATATTTGATTTATCGTACATCCCCGCAAATCTTTAGTGCAATAACATAAATGGTTCTCCCGTTAAAAACAAGCATTCTGTAGGACTAAAGAAAAAAATTGAAAAAATGTTCCCGCAAGTGTGATCAGAGGATTTAGGTATATGTAGAAAGACGGTATGCTACTTTGAAGTAACTGAAAATACGGAATCTGCATTAAAAACAAACAGAAATATACCGTTCAGCGGCACTTGAAATTGTAAACGAAGAATTAGTATGACTGGCAAAAAGTGGAATCATCAAAACGCCGGATTACTCTAAGTTGTCTTCACGAATGGTATGCATGAAAAAAAAAAAATTATAGTAAGATTATGCTATGTGCCGATTTCTCTTTAGGACTGAACCACTGCTTAAAAACATACCACCATCCACTCCTTTCAAACTTAAATGGTGGAAAAATCTATTCCAGATTAGATCTGCCTGAAGCCTATTCACCGATAAAAATAAATGAAAAATGCTCGAAGTATTTGACAATAAATACACACATAGGATTGCACAAATACACACGATGACATTTTGAATTAAACGTTGCACCATCAATATTCTAGCAAATCATGGATACTATGTTATCTGACTATGATCAAGAGTAATTCTCTTGAACAGCATGTGGAACATATAAAAGCTGTGTCAAAGAAAATGAAAGTTTCCTCAATTTGCGTGAGGAAAAATGCTGATAAAATGGTACACATCCTGACCCGTCAAGAGGAGACACAATAAGGAATATACCTGCGCCGAAAATTATTCCAACTATACAAGCATTTCTTGGGCTGGCGAACTATTATCAAATCTACTTTCCTAATATAAACAAGTTTAGAGCTCTATTGAAAGAATTATTTAAAAAAGGAGTAAAGTAGAATTGGTCCACTAAATGTCAGAATATATTTTGGAGAAATGAAACCGTTTTAATCTGAGACCTGTCATTAGCACATTATGATCCTGAAATGGACATCACTGTAGCGTATGATGCTTTCGAGCACGGATTAGGTTCGATTTAACCTCATAACTACGAAGACGGAAATACAAAACCAGTGGTTCATGTTTCGCGCACGCTGGTAACATCAGAGAAAATATATAGTCAAATTGAAAAGGAGGCCCTAGCATTTATTTTTGAAGTTAAAAAAATTCACAGGTTTCTGCATGACAGTAGTTTTTTTTTATTGCAAACAAACCTTAGACCTTTGCTGTCGATTTACAGGTCTACAAATGTGTTACCCACTCATAGTACGAATCGCCAGCAATGTCGAAGTGGTGTATTCCTAAATTATAATTTCAGAATGCAATGCCTTCCATCGAAGAACATCGGTCATGCGGAATGCGTTTCGAGATTAATTCCAAAAGATATAGAACCACCAGAAGATACTGTTATAGCTGCACTGCAGGCAGAAAGTGAAATTAAAAGTATTATGACTAACGATATACAAGTCCTACCAGTGAGGGCACAAGATATAAGAATGACAGCAGTCAGAGATGAGTATATTAAGAAAATAAAAGAAGCTTCAAAAAATAAACAGAATAAACATTCAGATCCCAGTAGTTTTTTCAATTTGCGACGATATTCTGATGTACGCCCAAAGATTGGTGATTCCAACTACAAAAAGGTGTATTGGTGAAAATTCACAGTGAACATCCAGGAATGGCAAGGATGAACTCTCTGATGAGTAATCGTGACTATTGGCGGTTTATCGACCAAGATACCGAAAACTTGGTGATAATGTGCCCAGGTCGCGCGCTTCCAGCCAAAGCTCTGCTAGTAAAATATCAATCGTGGCCAGAGACGGAGAACGCACGGTTTAGGTTACACATTGACTATGCCGGCGCTTACTACCGAATCGTAGTAGATAGCTGTACTATGTAGCCGGATGAATGTAGATGTTATAGACCAACCTCTAAGACAGCTATAAAGTTCTTATACGAATTGTTTGCGTGATAAGGTGTCCCTGACACGGTAGTTTCAGATAACGGAACGCAGTTCTCTGTGTACGAATTCAAGAACTTTTGTAAAAAGTATGCGATAAAGCATATTTTTCCTCCACCTCACCCCACTCCACACACTCGAAATCAAACGGGCCGGTAGAAAGATTTGTGGACACTTTTAAGAGAGCGTTAAGAAAAACGATGAATGAATTTAGTATCAACCAACATAGACTAATATCTTAATAATACAGAATTACCCCCAATCCAAGTACAAATTCAACGAAGTCTTCCGTAGAATCGATGTTCGCAAGAAGAATAAAATCCATTTTCGATCAGCTATTACCAGAGAAAAAAGACGAAAAGGAAATACGAAAGAGCCAAAGAAATACGTTGCGATAGGTGATAAAGTGCATTTCAAAACTTACAGTAATAGCAAAGAAGGCTGGGAAGTTGGCCATGTTACCAGAAAAAGTGGAAGTATAATATATCAAAAGGGTCACACGTTGAACACAAGAGACATACAAACCAGATAAGGAATAGGCATAACGAAGACGAGTGAGGAATTCTCATAAATGAATTCTGTGAAATAATTGATGTACCGTTGCGAAATGTAGTAGAGTCCGGTAGAATCAGCATGAGAAAAAGAAACCAGTCCGAACACCTTCAGAACAAGCCCAAGCGAAAAGAGATATTATAAAATAATATGAATAAATAAGTAAATTTCTTTATTCCTTTGGATCAGCAAATCTCAAAACAGGAGATGTTGTTCGAGAGCTTGACGCAACCTCGTGAGAATGGCCAGAATCACTACATATAAATAGTAGCGGTCTGAGTAAGTGATGCAGTTAATGTCAGAGAGGGGAGCATGCATCCATTTCATTTTCATTTATTAATGCTCATCCTTCATTCATTCGTACTGTGTATTTTGTCCCCACTGTGGTGTTCTATCTGTTCTTGTGCTATCCCTTCTGCGCATAAGCCTGAGTGCGTAAATAAAGAAAAGAGTTTATGTCGGAGAGAGGAGCATGGAGCCATTTCAACCTCATTTATTGTTGTTCATCCTTCAGACATTCAATATGTTTAGCATAGCTTCCAGTATATATATAAACCAAATCACTCAAGTCCGTGATTATTTTCCTTCTTAACCAGGACTGGGTAACCAGAAATAACATGATTTATTGTTTCTTCTCTTCTCCACATATTCTGCAATCACTTGTACTTCTTTTCATTACATGTTTTTGGCAATTTCTGGTGGGAACGATTTGGTCTTTTGCTGCAATTAGAAATAGTTCAGTCTCATGTGTGTTTGGTGATTTCTGGCGGGAAGGCTTTGATTTTAAGCTACAATTAAAAATCTCTCTGTTTCTGATTTGAGTCCTGAGCCATTGCTGGGATCTTGTTTTGTCTATTCATTCTCAGCTTATTTTAATCCAGTTTTGTCACGAAGGAGCTTTTCTTCCCATCAATTTATCATATGTTGCTGTTTCAGTTTGAAATCGGATTTCAGTTGATTTCCATCTTTTGTTGTTACATCTTTTTCTTCATATTTATTTGGTACTATGACTTCTTTCTTGTATATTTCAGGTAACTACAAGGCAGAAAACAGTTTTTTGTTTTGCTCGTGTTTTGCGGTTATTTGTATCAGGTTTCTCTGCTTCTTAATAGGTATTTGTGTAGTCCTGTGATCGTTATCTTATAATAGTTTTCTAGCTGTGTAAGTTATGTATACATAACCTCTCTATCTCTAATCTTAAGTGGTGCATCCTAAATTCCGTCGTTTTCTTTCTCGTGTCACTGTCTGTTTTGATTAGTTCATTTACAATTTAGTGAAGAAAATTGACGGTTAATACCTATTATTTTGTTTTTCGCATTAAGCCCTGTTTCCACTCCTAAACTAACTTACATATGGTATTCCTTTCTTATCTTTCCTTTGGATCGAATCACCTTCATTGATTCCTAAGTAACTGTATATATGACTTTGTTCTAAATTTCTTATTTCATTTGTTTCATAGAATGTGATATTGTTACTCTTAACTAGTTTTCCCCTTTTCCAGGTTGCTTTGACACATTTTTCTAAGCGAAATTTTATGTTTCTTTCTTTGGTAAATCCATTTACTGTCTGTAGTAATGTTTCCAGCTGTTTATCATTTGTAGTATGCACTTTTATGTCAACCATATCCAAGAGATCGTTGATTAGTTTGTCGTAACAGTTGTATACACGTCCAGCTTTGTTTAGCATGTGAAATAAAGGTGCCAGTGCCAAATAGAAAGGGAATGGACAGAGCCTGTGTCCCTGGAATATTCCTCTTCTAATGGGCATAGCACCTTGGAATATTCCACTTCTAATAATATTCATTATCATTGTTGTTGTTGTTGTTATTGTTATTATTATTATTATTATTATTATTATTATTATAATTATCATCATCATTATCATCACTATTATACACTCAACAGATTAGACTATCGAAAAAGAAAAGAATCCTAACATCGTGCTACAACAAGCTGCCTTAAATGCCAAGAAACCTTCTAAGCTGTCCCTAATAACACTGTTTTCTGCAGCTGTACTAAACTAAGTCTTATGCCTATCTCCTCTATCTATCTATTCAGACATTTAGGGATAGTTCCCAGTGCACCTATGACTACTGGGATACCCTTTAGTCGCACTTTCCATAGTCTCTGTAATTCAATTGTTAGGTCCTGGTACTTTGCTATTTTTTCTATACTTCTCATATCCATTTCTCAACATTTGCGATTGTAAAGTCAATTATTTCGCACTTTCTATTGTGTTTGTTCACTACTAACAAATGAGTCCTTCTTGCATCTATTACGCTGTCAGTCTGAATACTAAAGTCCCACAATTTATTATTATTATTATTATTATTATTATTATTATTATTATTATTCAGTATTTTTATTTTAATCACGTGCTCTCACTACACTACCGAGCTCAGCTCTGTGTGCCTTGGTCTGTGCTCTGGTTTGTTGTGATGCTCTAATTTTTTCTGTATTGTATTGAAAGTATTTTACGTAAGATGTGTGCGGTGTCTATTTTCTGTATGCTATATATACTTGTTAGTCGTAGTTTTCTTGTAATGTATTTGTCTTAATATTTATTTATCATACCTAATGCGCCTACTATGATAGTCATTGGCTTTGTTTTTAGACACAACATTCGACTTACTTCTATATCCACGTCTTTGCATTTTGGAAGTCTTTCCATCTCTTTTAGAGAAAGTTGTTATCTGCTGGTATTGATAAATCGATTAGAAATAATTTTTTTCTTGGTAATCTCTGACAACTATATCCAGCTTATTGGCCTTAACGTCTCTATCTGTGTGTATTGGCATATCCCAGAATATGGTTGCTTTCTCCTTATCTGTAACCTTTTCTGGAGCGTGCCTGTACCATCATTTTTCTGCTTTTCCATAGTTTTAGCAAAGCTTCAGGTGTATATATAAACCAACTCTGTCGTGTCTGTGAAGATATTCATCCTTATCCAGGACTGGATAGCTAGAGGCAAATAGTTTTGTTGTTTCTTGTCCATCTTCACATATTCTGCAGCAGTTGTGTTTATTTTCATTACATATTTTAATTTGGTAATTGTTAGTGGGAAGGTCTCGTGGTGCAATAAAACAACCCTCAGTCTCTGCTTTGTTGTCATGAACTTCTCAGCCATTGTTAAGATTTTACTTTGTCTATTTCTTTTGGGTTTAGCTTAACCGACTATTTGCAATGAAGAGGCTTTTCCTGCACTCGTTTTACCATGATCAGTTGCTCTTCCAGTTTTAGTTTGGATTTCAGTTGTTTTACAGCTTTTTGTGTCTTCTTTTTCTTCATAGTTGTTAGGTATCATAAGTTCTTTTTTTGTATTTGTCAGCTACCTGTGTTTTGTGTTTTGATCGCGTTTTGTGGTGATTTGTATTAGTTGTTCAAGCTTCTGAAGTATGTCTCTCTATAGTTCTATGGTGGTTATTTTGTTATAGTTTTCTAGCTGTATACGGCCACTATCACCTTCCATGCTTTGTAAATATAACCTTTTTATGACAGATTTTGGGTGGTGTATCATAAATCCTGTCAATGATTTTCTTGTTTTCCTGTCTATTTTGATTAGTTAATTTAGAATACAGTTAAGGATTTGTAGCTGTACCACATAACTGGGACGGCTAGAGTGTTGATACCTATTATCTTGCTTTTCGCATTGAGCTCTCTATAGTGTTCTTTTATCTTCTTTTTCATTTGTTTGAGTTGAATCGTATATAGTTCATTGAGTCCTAAGTATTTGTTTGCCTGGCTTTAGTCTAATTCTCTTATTTCATTATGCTTAAGCTAGTGTGATGTCGCTACACTTAACTAGTTCTCCCCTTTTCAAGGTTGCTTTGGCACATTTTTCTAAGTCAGATTTCATCTATATTTATTTGGAAAATACGTATAATGTCTGTTGTAATATTGCCAGCTGTTTAATATTTGTAGCGTACAGTTTTAGACCAGCCAAATACATTGGTTGTAGAGATAAACGTGGTTGGCCGTCTGAGTGGATTTGGAATTTATTATTATTATTATTATTATTATTATTATTATTATTATTATTATTATTATTATTATTATTATTATTATTATTATTATTACTATTGAGTGAGAGAGCAGTGCATGCCATCAAAGTGACACTGGGGTAAAATATACGAAGCCCAATATGCCCAACATGACCACCCGTCTGATAAGGGTACACCAGGCACGTGCATCACAACCATATATGCGTGACATGGTGATCTCATATCAAGATAAACAGCGCATCACCAGGCAGGAGGGATCCAGTTAGAATTTTCTTCAGGTCGAGTAGCCATCCCGCCCAAAATGTCCCTGAATAAGGGTTGTTTAAGGATGTTGAGCAAAACACCCATGTTTCCAGGGGTGAATTATTCAAACCCCAAAGAATTCCTCTCAACACATGGCTATGATACTCCCTCACTACTTCTGCTCTATTATCATCATCATCATCATCATTATTATTATTATTATTATTATTATTATTGTTATTATTATTATTATTCCATCAAATTGCATGCCATCAAAGTGATATTAGATACAAATAAACGAAACCCAGCACAACAAGCTAATGGATCAGAAACATATGTGCGTGACATGGTGATCTCATACGTCGATAAACTGCGTATGACATTGCAGGTGGAGCCCGGTTAGAATTTTTTTCACGTCGTGTAGCCCATCTATTTCAAACGGTCTCTGAATAAGGATTACCTAAGTATGTTTAACGAAACATCCATGTTTCCAGGAGTCAATTATTCAAACTAGAAAGATGCTCCCTCACCACTTCTGCTCGTGATCAGAGATGCACATATCATCAGCTACTAAGGGACATTCTGAACTGGTTATGGTCAAGCAACTGACAAGCAAATATGTGGTACTGAACACAATATTTGTTGTAAGCCCATCTCTAATATCAAAACAAAACAATGTACATGATAACACATGAAATTAGTTAAGATGAGAAGCTATGAGAACCACTGCCTGGTACTGCATCAGGGATTTATCATCAGCATTATTATCATCATGATTATTATTATCATTATTATTATTATTATTATTATTATTAATAATAATAATAATAATAATAATAATAATAATAATAATATACACCGGGGACGTTTAACATGTGAGAACGATAAATCACTGCTCCGAAATTTATCTCAAAACATCGGAAATAAAGACATCGCATGGAGCCAAAAAATAGCTGACAAAGGGTTGGACTATATCCGAGTAAGCAATACTCATTGAAATTTAGCTTTATTTTTCCAAATATAATGATGTATTTTGACTTGATACTTCCACTACCCGCACAGCGATCGTAAGCACACTTGTTACAACAACACCAGACCATCTCAGAATCCAAACACCATGTACAAAAAAATTACAAACAGATTAAATAATACCGGTATTATTCCACCCAAGAATAACAACCGAGAAGTACGTACTGTAAGCTTGTTACGCAAAATGTACGAAGATCTGAACGTGCAAACCAATCTGACAACAGAAATGATCGGACCGGTACCCTACGAAAACGATGACCGTCAAAATAAAGGGCCGGACGTTGTTCCTCATGTCCCGCAAACAAAACCAAAACGGCATAAATGGACACGTGAGGAATACATTTCGATCCTACACGCCTATTTTACAGCAGTGCTCTACCCAAAAAACGAAAACGTAACAACACACATATAAATATGGACAAATACATAACAAAAACACCAGGACTTACAAATATATATAACATACAGAAAATTGCACTACTGGGCACTGCACACATCCTACGCAAAACACTTTCAATACAGTAACCATAAGAGCATCACAGCAAACCACAGCACATACCCAAGGCACACAGAGCTGAGCTCGGTAGTGAAGTGAAAGCACGTTATAAAAATAAAACTACTGAACAACAATAATAATAATAATAATAATAATAATAATAATAATACCAGCATCATAGCCATGTGTTGAGAGGAATTCTTTAGGGTTTGAATAATTCACCTTTGGAAACATGGGTGTTTTGCTCAACATCCTTAAACAAACCTTATTCAGGGACCTTTTGAGCGGGATGGGCTACTCGACCTGGGGGAATTCTGGCTGGGCCCCACCTGCGAAGTCATGCGCTGTTTATCTTCATATGGGGTCACCATGTTGCGCACGTATGGTTGTGGTGCATGTGCTGGTGTGCCCTTGTCGGGCGGGAGGTCATGATGGGTACACTGGGTTGCATGTATTTTACCCCAGTGTCACTTTGGTGGCATATGCTGCTCTCTCTCTCTCGATAATAATGATAATAATAATAATAATATTTTCACTTTCATAGATTTTATTGGAGCACCTGCAGTTTTCGTAAACATTTTGCAAACCATTTGTAATATTTCTACTTGGAACTCTATTTCAATTTCCTTTATATTCCGCTTGACACCTTCGGATACTGTTCCAAGCACATAACAACCATTGGCAATATATTCACCTTCGTTTTCCTTAGACGGACTATTTCGTACTTACGTGGACTGTATCTATCTATCATTTCGTCTTCCTTCTTGATTATTCGTGGGTAAAAGGGACATGCAGCATCAACTATGTAGCATATGTGGTGCACCTTGTCTACCACTATTAGGTCCGGTTTGTTATGCTCTAGCATTTGATGTGTTTGGATTGGGAAATCCCACAGGATTTTGCTAGGTTCCAAGTAAGCTACTCTCTGTGCTTTGTGCTCATACCACGTCTTGCCTCTCACTAGCCCCTATTTTTCGCACAGTTTCAAATGTAGCACTTTCGCTAACTGATCGTGACGCCACAACCTGTATTGGATTGGGGCAAGTCTAGTGTAGTCGTCCGTGATATGGACATTGGTTTCATCTACTCTAGTTCGTGACCAAAGCTTGGTCTTGCGCTGCCAGTATAGTGCTCTTAGTTTCTTTTTTAATGTTCCTTTCATCAGTGAATCTCACCAATTTTTCCCGCAACTTTTATTTGGCTACGTGAAATTGATTGCGTACTCCATCCTTGCGTATAGTATACCAATCATGAATACGCGTCTGATAAGTGCTACATTTGAAACTGTGCGAAAAATAGGGGCTAGTGAGAGGCAAGACGTGGTATGAGCACAAAGCACAGACACATACAACACTGCCCTATGTGCGTGATATGGTGATCTCATATGTAGATAACCAGCGCATGAACTTGCAGGTGGAGTCTAGCTAGAACTTTCTTCAGGTCGAGTAGCCCATCCCGTTCAAAAGTTCCCTGAATAAGGGTTGTTTAAGGATGTTCTTCCAGTCAGTAAAGATTAGAAGTTATGAAAGACTTCTTCTGTTCTGAAAACAGGCTGTTTTTTTTCCAGTTGTTTGCGCATTCTCATCGATATTATTGCGGTAATGGCTTTGTAAATTGATAAGCATTACTATCATTATTGTCACTTTTGTTATAGTTATTATTCTTTTGAAAGCCATGTAACAAACTATGAACAGGACTATGATACAAATATTTGATACAGTTGCTATAGTAGTTTGCGTCACTCTCCACATCGGTAGGGCGGTCATAACTTGACGAGACAGGTGAACGAGACACTGAGACCATATGTTCCAAAGTTATTTCGACAATTAGTTGCCAGGCAACTATTTATAAAATTTTCATTTTCAATAATTACAACCCGTCTCTTATTCTTACCAGTTTTGCGAAGTTCATCAGGCAATTATCCAATTTTGCAGTGGCTGCTATATCGCAGATAACTTTCAAATCAAAAGTAGGTGCTTGCCAATAACAAACAGTTGATGCATTCATGTGTGAACTAGTAGGATTACTTCTGCCATTACACATTACCTTTCTTGAGTCGTTATTAATTTGATCCTTATTATTCCTATTAATATTATTATCATTACAATTTAAGGCATCATTAGTCATATGAGGACTTCGCATATCATTTTTATTATTTTTGTCCTTTTACCGTATATTGTTACTCTGGACTGAAAACTATTACATTTATTTAGACATGCGATTATAACTCCCTTATTAGGAAGGTTAAAGTAAGAAATCACACTTTTTCTTTTGAAAAACTATTTGGTGGTATCTGCTAGAAGAAAGGAATGTTTTTTTCCCCAAACTATAGAACAATCTATCAGAGATCCTAGTAACGGCTACTAGACTTAATAATAGCCACATTACCGACGGAGCTCGCAAAACTGGCAAGAATAAGACTAGGATTGTAATATTTACAATGAAAATTTCACAAGACATATGTATGTGTATGAATCTATGTATGTGTTTTTCCTTCTTGGATTTACTTTACAAGAATTTTTATACAAGAATTTTTATACAAGAATTTGAGGGGATAATGCATGACATTCAGATCTATATTTGATCATTTGCGTGTCTATGTATGTATGTATGTATGTATGTATGTATGTATGTATGTATGTGTATGCGTAGGATTGTAGATATGGAAAACGTATTTGGGGCAGTATTTATTTAAAATATCCAGTATCTATCACACTTAAAATATGCACTCTATCAATACCAGAGTTACTGCGGTATATATCCTGGTATAACGTCTCTTATGGACATGCTCTGTTAAAATAACTGAAATAACAGAGAGGGATGAGCATTTCCCGCTTACCACTACCAAGTACATGCAAAAATGCATCTGCCACCTGTTGTGATTAATTTCCTCTCTTTACAACATTTACTGTCTTTATAATACACGAAATCTATAGAAGTTGTTATCTGAGAACATATATTTCCATCAATTGCATATAGACGGAATGTATACGTCAAGTATGATACAGGAATAAGTATTTCGATTAAATATAACCTCAGCCGGACGGGTACTTGGAACATCAGCGAATAATTTATTAACAATTTTCCCTATCATATACTACGAATTCTCACCCGAGCATGTGGGGATGCCAGTATGTGCTACGGAAAAGGGTCTAACTACCAAAAAGCATGAAAATAATGAATTCCCTGCTCCATATTTGATTATTTTAGTCCAGTACCTTAATACACGTTTCAGTTTCATGGAAACAAAATAGCTCAATATTCTTTACAAAGTTGCTTTGAAAATTTTGAAATCAATTATTTGTAAATATAGTAGACAGACCTCAAACATAAATTAAAAATGACGACCACCAAACTCTATAACTAATGCATAGTGTACTTAAACGTTCATACAAATTCATTTACTTTTCTGTACAAAAGAAACAATTATCAATTACACGGAAAATTCTTCACTCTTGGAATGGATTTATAAAAAGGGAACTGTGACTATACATAGGCAATACATAAAATGGAACAAAAAGAGTAATTCTGAAAGAATTACATGCGAAAAGTTATCATGACTGTAATATTCTTAAAATGTCTTCATAGTAACTGCATCTAAATGTACAAATAGCTCCAATGAAACAGTCATATCAAATATGACGACATTCAAAAACTCATCTATCACGTCAGCCACGATAAGCATATAAATTTACAAAAAGTCACTTCAGTGCAGAACTTTTGTTTGTCCCTAATTCTTCGCCTTACAAAACATTGCCACTGTCATTTCACCTAATAATTTGTGCAGGATATGCAACACTTATCTCCAGTTCGATCTGAAAATGCTCGAGCCCAAAAATGAAAACGAAATCAAGAGGTACATATCAATTCCATTTCACTCTAATAATTTTGATACTGATCAACTGGATTTCAAGCTATTTCAAAGAGCGCCAACATTGAGAGAGTCATTACTTCGTATATATTTTCAGAAACATATAAGAAAATTAATCACTAGTTAGTACATAGTAACATGCACTGCAATAACGTATGCATATCCTCATCCACATGTAAATATACATATACGTGTTTGTATGTATGCGTTTGTGTGCACTAGGCTAAGATATAAAAAAAAACGAAATAAATCCACGAATTATACTTCAACAAGATACATACCTCATACGCTATCTTTAAAGCACCAATATCAGCAATATTTTCTTCAGCTGTTCTTTGTCCATTAACCTGTATATTTTAAAGAAATATTTATGATGATTACATGAATCCTATTCTTTACTTATTTATGAGACATTCCCAACCCACCCGCCTCTCTCCCATTCTCACCACGGTACTTGCGGACGATCCCGCATTAATATCTGCATTCAATTCTTCTTCCCTGAAATATTGCTCTGAAATCTTCTACCTTCCCTTGCTTCTATTTTCCATACTTCTGCCTTGCAACAACTTCAAAGGAACATTACGTATATTAAGCTCATTGATAATGGTGGAAGTGAGAATACCATGTATTAGTTCCTCAAAAAAGTAACAAAATAACACATTGCAGGTTTCTAGTACTCTATTGACACACATATATTTTATTCTTTAAACATTTGAGAGGTGCTGTGTAAAAATGATATTGTGCGACATATTTCAAACATAGCACATTATAAAATTGTCTGCAAGAAACGAATGTGAAACTTTTTGGACAAACCACCTGAGCGAGTCAATCTTTACAATTAATATAGCAAACATGGTGATCATACTCACATACACCAGGACAAGATCCGGTGGTGGAAATATTTCAGAAAAATATTTTCTACATTCGGTGGAAAACATTTAAGTTCTATGTTGCATATCAGATACTGTACGAAGCCGTCACGAAACATTTACTAAAAGAAACAACTGATGCGTATACAAATCTTCGTTATACATTTTCGTATATATGGATATACTGCTGTATTAATTTTCAACCACAAACATTTTATACAGGAATGTAGGTAACATTATTCCTAATGTTTTTGTCTTTATACTGTCCATTGCAGTTGATGAATTTCTTGTTGAATTTCATTGTTTTTACAGCAGTCGCTGCTGTTCAATTATGGAATGCAAAACTGTGAAGTGTATGCATCTTTGTTACACACGAACCATCATAATGATCTGTTCAACATCATCACTGTTATATTTTATGCATCCTAGACTCAGTATATTGTCAAAGTATTGGTTAATATTGACATTTTAGAATCAAAGTATATCAGAGTATTTCCCACCTTGTCATACACGTGTATGAGATTTCTCGCCTATGAATATGGATTGTACAAGTACCTTTAGAATATTACATTTCTACATATTCTTATACTGTTAGTCCATCCTAAACACGAATGCATCATGTGGATGTTTCATGCATATAAAATACCTTTACACATTGTATTTCTTATATTTGCTAATTCTGGATTTGAATTAGGGGAGTTTTTCATCATAAGCAAAAGAAAGAAAATTCAGAAAGAAATATTCCTTTGCTTTATATATTTTACGAAAATATGTAAACATTTTTATAATTTTTTCTGAACCTACTCTCATGTTAACGAAGAAAACAAATTAGTGATCGCAATACTCCTAAATAGACTCAACGGGGAAGGCGCATATTCCATTTAAAAGGACTTCATATTCAGTTACAACATATTGTCAAAACACATAACTGATCAAAGTCATAGTTTTGTCGCGTATGATCTGAAAGAATGTATTTAATTCGAACTCTCGTGTTGCTGCTAACATTGTTTTCGTAGCATGATGGAATATAAAGCAGAAGTAAATGTAAATATTTACTGACCAAAAGTAATATAAAAAAGGAATATAAAGCAGAATTAAGTGTAAATGTTTACTGACCAAAAGCTTGTTAAATATTGATGAAAATACAACATATAATTGATATACTTACAGTGAAATTCATACTTTCAATTTTATATCCGGAATATATGTTAACGATAGCTTCTCTCAAATAAATATACTTTTCCTGAGATCCATCAGACAACCATTTCCCGTTAAAATAGGGATTTTCAACTGAAAAAAAGTAATAATTTCAAACATAGATAAAATAATTCAGCAAATAACCATAACAGTGCCGATCTCAGGCAATATTTAATCAATTTCGACAGTATTCTGTACTGATTTCGAATTCATAGATGATAAGTTCGTTGTCACAACTAAGGTTAAAATTTAACTAAGAATAAAATTTAGCTAATTGTTTACTCTGGGCGTACATCATTATCTATAAGATCACTGAAGCTGCTATAAAAATTATCATATCATGGAAGTCACTACGTATTTACTGTAGTCAAACATTTTAGTTCATAATGCAATTGTGAGGATTCCTAAAACAGAAATCCTGATACATTACAAATCTTCCTCAGATATTTAGAATGCTATGGTCATGTATCGCCGACACATGATGACTGTTAAATATCACTGAAGCCGTTCTGGATTTAACATATGGTTTTAAATATCACTGAAGACTTTCTGGATTTAAATATCTCTGAAGCCTTTCTGGATTTAACATCGTACTGCAAAGACACATTGGTTATTGCATCTTAAATTGAAACACCTTATGGAAAAGCATACAATTTTAGTTATTTAATATTTGTCCGTTGTCTCTTCCTATTTTTATAAGAAACACCATTGCTATCGTTAGCTTAGTACACTTCAAATAGAATGCTAGTGCACATTATACCATTTGTTTAAAGGTATTCCTAACAGGAGAAGGAGAGTTTAATTAAATCATTATATATTTAGAAAAGTTAATGTCCGACAGGTGGTGAAAATATTGCCTGTCTTATTTTAAGACATATGAAGGAAACTAATAATCACTTGAGGATTTGTATATTATATAAAGTCATGGAGAAGGCTCTGGTGAGATCCAATCACACTGAGGAAGTGGAATGTACTCGGCTACGTGCTACACATGCAAAGGAAGAGAGTAGCGAAAATATTTGTCGACAGGATACAATAATGAGGCAGTTTTCTAAATCAATAAATCCATTAAGCTAAAGACTAAACATTGCATAATGCACGCTCAGGTTCAAGCAAAGCCTCAGACAGACAAGACAATGCATTATATAAGTCCCAATAGTTCAACTAAGTTCTGTTTGTTCCTTATTATTGATTGTTTTTTTTAAAGCACAGGAGTAAAATTAACAATTAGCACGTCTACACGTGCTGTAGCATATGCTTGTTAATTTGTTATTGCAGAGATGGTTTCCATTTACATATATTACTCAATGAATTATAAAAGAGATATCGGTAATTAAAAATAAAACAGTTAATTTGTTAATTATAGTGCGTATCCCGTACTAGGGTTAAGCAAAAGTTCAGAGATGTGCAGACTTACAGTATAGCATCTAAGATTCGAGTAACAGGAGATTCCATCCTGAGGTAACTTGTTCAGTGGAAGCAAGATAACTTTAGTTAGGTTGTTTAAAACTTTGTATATATATATATATATATATATATATATATATATGAATGATACAAAATGGGACAAGAACTCAAAACATCCAGACAGATGATACAAGAAAGGGACAACAAAACTTCCAGATAGAAGATAAAAAGGAACAAGGACAGGTCATTCGGTGCTTTCTTTCCTCAGTTGAGATCCAGATTATCTTTGCAATTTCGGTTGGTTATACCCAATATTGCTCTAATCTGGCCAGCCCCAAGGAAAAATTAATCTAAGAGCATCAGATTCCTCGGATGAAAGCAGCGAATGTATAAAAAAACAAGGACGGAAAAAACGAACAATGTTACACAAATAAAAAATAATAATAACAGAACATAACGACATATATAGTGACACTCCATCGGTTACGACAACTAGTGTTCCAGTTGATCCGATTAATGGAACAGCCTGCTCGCGAAATTAACGTGCAAGTGGCTGAGCACTCCACAGACAGGTGTACTCTTAACATACTTTTCGGGGAAATTCAGCGTGATGCAGAGTGTGACAAGGCTGGCCCTTTGAAATACAGTTACAGTAAAAAGAGGAAGAAAGAGTGAGAGTAAGTTGTGATGAAAGAATACAGAGGCTTCCCAGCCACCCCTGCCGGAACCTCGTGAAGCTTTAAGTATTTTCATTCGATAAACACTCACAACGTCCGGACTGGGAATCGAAACCGATATCCTACGACCGCGAGTCTGCTGCCATAACTACTGGGCCATTGTGCCTTCACATTATATAGACAGACAGACAGACAGACATACAGACAGACAGATAGATAGATAGATAGATAGATATGTATGTTTGTATATTAATCAAGGAATCTCAGTTGGAGCTGTTATGCACCGGTTTTGTAATTAATGAAACCGCACGTCCACGTTTAAGCGAAGCAGAATATATCTGACATCAACTAAGTTCTGTCTGATCCTTTATGACTCAATGAAATAAAATGTTAAAAATAATTCACTAATGAATATAATACTCACAGTCAGTTTGAAACGCATGAAGTATTTCATGACCAATTAACGTTCCCAGGCCTCCAAAATTTATAGCCCTGCAAATGAAGTAATATATATGTACACACCCACACACACACACACACACACACACACACACATATATATATATATATATATATATATACACACACACACATATATATATACATACATATATATATATATATATATATATATATATATATATATATATATATATATATATATATAATAGAAATATGTTAAAAAAACAAAATAGAAATTACCTGTGGAAATGTAAGGGGAATGTAAGCAGAAAAATACGAGAAAATGCTCATTGGCAATCAAAAAGAAGGTAAGTTTTTTTTATGAAAAGTAACGATATATATATACAATTAGATGAACTGAGGTAGGAATAAAGGTAATAAAAGTCTTTATTGTGAGTTATTAAAGAGATTTACAAGCATACCGGTTTCGTAATAATACTAGTCATTGCTTTGAGTATACACCGAATTCTGAACGGTGTCAAGTCTATTAGTCCCTTGGTAAAAAGATTTTGTGTAAGGGAGTTAAGTAGTTCTGGATTTGGTGCAACTAGGGTAGATCTAGATTTGTAGTGTGAATGGTGTATGGGATGTATGGGAGTTAGTGATATTAAATGGAAGATTAGTGGTGTTCTATAAGATGTTATGTATTTATATTTAGTTGAGGACGATATTTATTAACATGTATGTATGTATGTTTTTGAAGAATAAGAAAATGGAGATATCGAGGTTAGAAAGAGTTTATTTTCACCTAAAATCGATCATTATCTCTTACATCTGCTCTACTTAAGATTAGTAAAATTTAAAAAAATTAGAATCATATTTTTAAGCTTAATCTCTTCAGAAGAAGATAAAATATGTCCTTAGATATTTTGTGTATTAGGTTTGTGAATTATCAAGGCAAACTGAATAATACTGCTTATAATTAGTAATAGTATATGTTTAGTTGAGGCGGGTAACAGGTTTGTTGTGGGCAAGATACAGAATGCCAATTAGGGTAACAAAGAGTAAATAATTAAAGATTAAAACGTAAATTATAATATAAATCAAGTACAATATGAATGAGGTGAGGAATTATATTATATTTGTTGATTATATACAAAATTGAGAAAATAGATACGCATAGGAATATTTACAATTAGTAACATGCGTTTACAACATATACACGTACATATCCTATATACACGATATACCACCGCACATACGAATACTTACACCTGTGCACACACATGCACAAATGCTTATATATATATATTTGCGTGTGTCTATATATATATATATATGTATATAAATAAACGAATTGATCTATATTCACGCTGAGATATACGTTTCATGTACAAATACGTAAACAAGCCCCCATACACGTAAATGCGCATATATATTTGCACATCAATATACATAAAAGTAAAACATATATTTACATATATGTATATATATATATACATATATACATATATATATATATACATATATACATATATATATATATACATATATATATATATATATATATATATATATATATATATATATATATATATATATATATATATATATATATATATACATACAAACCTATATGGATATACATATACAAATATACACATATATACATTTGGATATAAATACACATAAAAACGTATACACATACAGTTACACACGTAAATGTGTTCACACTGTTAATCATTCATTATTCTTAAGAAAAATGTCGTACAAATCCCTTTAGATTAGTTAAATTCTATTGGTTAGTGGAATTTTAAATATTTTATCAAACCAAATAGCATTTCCTTTGAAACTGAATATATATATATATATATATATATATATATATATATATATATATATATATATATATATATATATATATATATATATATATATATACTGAAACAGGTACTAACCATTACAAAACGTATTTTATGATGAAATTATTTTAGCATTTTCTACCTTGTTTTATTTTCGTATGTACATGTATGTGTGTGTGTATATATATATATATATAAACATATATACATACTTACATATACACACGCTCGCACGCACACCCACTCGTACACTCACGCACACATACATGCACACACATAGAAACACACACATACACACATTTACATATATATGTATATATAAATGCATAGATGGCGCAGCTGTGGATGTTTGTAGTACGGAGTTTGTTGGGTTCCATGTTCAGTACCATAGCGTGTCAGTGTAGGTAGACAGAAACAGAGAAACAAACAGACAAACTGACAAACAGACAGGCAGACAGATATATGTATAAATGTTTGCGTGTGGGCGCTTGTGTGTGTGTGTGCATATATATACAAATACGTATTTATATATACATATAGATATGCGCGAGTGTTGTGTGTGTGTGTGTTTGTGTGTGTGTGTGTGTGTGCGTATGTATGTAAAAATACAGCGCACTAATGACTTCACCAATCTGCTTCTCAGTCGTCAGACAAATAGTAAATGTGTGTTTTGTTTTATTTTCTTGAATTTTTGTTTGTGCTGATTCTTTCCTGTAAACATTACTTTATAGGAAGACAGAGAAAATTCTAACTCTGGAGTTAAAATTTTATTATTTCATAACTGTGATTGGGAGATAGAATAGATTTTTATTAGAAAATATAAATGAATTGATGTGAAAGTTAACGAACTATAAGTAATGTACATACAGAAATACCAATGATATGTGTGATAGCTGATTTTGAATAAGAATAATATACAAGAAATGAAATAATATCAAATAAATATAATCGTGTTATGCTACCGTTCCTCATGATGATGAGCCTCCAGACTGTCTTATTGAAGATAATGACGATGATAAGAAAGAAATGAATATGATACTCACATTTGCGCTCCTTCACAGAATAATGGTGGCTGCAGCATAGCGATGGGGATATCTGCAGAAGTATAAACACTGCAATTCAATATCTTAAAAAGGTTGAGGAGGCGAGCTGGAAGAAACGTTAGCACACCTACCGAAATGCTTAGCGGCATTTCATCTGTCTTCACTTTCTGTGCTTAAATTCCGCTAAGGTCAACTTTACCTCTCATCCTTTTCGGGGGTGATAAATCGGGTACCAGGTGTGTACTGGTTTCGATCTAATCGACTTGCCCCTTCCCCCGCTAAAAATTTCGGGCCTAGAGTAGAAAAGAATATCTTCAAAATGTAATATGTAGAAAATGATAAACGATCGTACAATACTTTGTTGCGTGTGTATTTGTAAATGAGCGTTTATGTTTATTTTCCATCAATTTTTTGTATGCTTCGTTCGTCCGGTGCTTTCGAGTGAATCGTAAACCTTGTTAACGAAATTCGATTTAAAGGTCTTTCGAGATGCCTATCGGATGGATTTTACATGTAATTCAGCTATCACGTCAACTCACATAATCAATTTCATAGCTTTGTTTGCTAATTTAAAGTGCAACTATTTCAACTATTGAAACAAAAAGAAAGCCGTCAAAGAAAGCACTCGATCAATGAGACAATCAATCAATCAACAAATAAATCATTCAATCAATCTGTCAGTCAATCGGTCACTCGATCACACATTCACTCACACACTCAATCAATTATCATTAATTTTATCATTATCATCAAACATGGTTGTGCTTAATTACAGTTATTTTTCACATAGCTGAACTTTCCTCGAGAACAAAAGTTTGGATTACGTTATATATCCGGCTTTCCAAAGGTGTTTTTGCATTATGCCCAAAGGCATATTTAGTCAAGTTTTTTCATTAGAACAATTTTCATAGGAGTATGAATGGATACTGTAGGTTCTCTCCGTCGCATATTGGGGTCTCCATTACTGTGAATCTAATGATCTGAGTCCTCCTAGTTAGGATTTCTTAGAATAATATCTTTCTACATTATTTACATTTGACGGATATTTGTCCTCATCTTGTTTGTTGTTAACACAACGTTTCGGCTGATATACCCTCCAGCCTTTGTCAGGTGTCTTGGGGAAATTTCGAACCTGGGTTCTCATTCCTAACGATGTTACTATTATTATATTATATTATTATTATTATTATTACTATTATTAATCAGGTTGCTGCCGTGAATCGAACTCGGAATCTTGGGATTAGTAGCCCGTGCTCTTAACCACTACGTCATATGCCCGTGGGCAATTATGGAGTGAATTTCAGGGCTTATAAATCTATTATTTTTCTATCCTTCCTCAATACCGGTTCTCATATGCTATTCATACCTGCACTCGGTCTGCTTAGGAGGTTGTTTTGTCCTAGCATATGTGCTGCTTCTTTTAGTTTTCGTATTTTCCAGTGTTGTTCCCTGTCTATTATTTTAACTTCATCCCACAGGGGGAGGTGGTCTTCATTTTGCCATACATGATCAGCTATACCCGATTTATCAATATCTCCTCGTGTCACAGCTTTGCGATGTTCTTCTACCCTTATTTTGAGGGGGCGCATGTTTCGCCTTTGTATAACCTATCACAGCTGTATGGGATGGAGTACACGCAGTTTTTGATCATATTCTCTTCTGTTGGTGATTTTACCGGAAGGAGATATTTGCGAAGTGTTGTATTGCTCCTGAATATTGCCCTGATGTCATATGGGCCGCATATCTTTTGTATCTTTTCACATAGGGTAGACAGACTGTAGACAGTTTATTGGTTTCATCCTCTCTTTTCTTCATGATTGGAGTAGATAGTATGTTCTTGGGATAGTTGTTTCTTAATAGATTGTTACTGAGCTTGATCATTTCTTAGTGGTGGGTATCACGATCGCTACTTATATTCTTTGCTCGATGTTTTAGGCACTGAGCAATTTCTCGCTTTACACTGTATGGATGGTGGGAATTGAAGTGAAGGTATCGTCCAGTGAAGGTTGGCTTGCGATATACGGATGTCCTGAATCCATACTCGGTGCGTGTTATTAATACGTCCAGGAATGCTAGCTGATTGTTCTGTTCCTTTTCCATGGTGAACTGTATGGATGGATTTATTGAATTCACATGATCTAACAGCATTTGGACATCTTGCTGGTGGGGCCAGAGAATAAAGGTGTCATCAACGTATCACAGCCATAGGGTTGGTTTTAGTGGTATTGATCCTAAAGCCAAATTCTCGAAGTATTCCATGTATATATTGGCTATTATCGGTGATAATGGCGAACTCATAGCTAAACCATCTTCTTGTCGAAATATATCAGTGTCCATACTGAAGTAGGTAGTTTCTACACAGAAAGTCAACATTTCCATCAAGTTTGTTATTGGTATACTAGTGCGTTCTTTTAGATGGGTGTCTGTCACTAGTTTTTTTTTAATCACCGATAGTGCTTCACCAGTTGGGACTTTGGTGAATAGACTTATCACATCTAGACTCACCATCTGGTTGGATTCAATGGGGGTATCCTTGATCAATTCTGTGAAGTGGGTGGAATTCTTCACGTATGATGTTGACTTTCCTGCTAATGGACTGATTATATCCACCAAGAAGCGGCTCAGTGGATGACATGCTGAACCTCTACATCTCACTATAGGTCTTAGTGTAATACCTTCCTTGTGAATCTTAGGGAGACCGTACATGTGTGGTAGTTCACTGTAGTGTTGAGTCAGCTGTCTGTACTTCATTGGTGTGAAGTGATCCTTGTTCTTGATCAAGATCTGTGACAACTTCCTCTCTGTTTTCAGAGTTGGGTCTTTCTTTACTCTACTGTAGCTATCATCACTTATAAGACTTGTCAATTTTTCGGAGTTGTCAGACGTGTTCATCACCACTGTAGCATTTTCCTTGTCCGCTGGGAGTATTATGATGGAATTGTCTCTTTGTAGCCTTTCGATAGCGAACTTTTCTTCCTTAGTGATGTTTGGTTTGGGAAGTTTCGCTTTTTCCAGTACCTGTCTCACCTTCCACCTTAGTTCATCTCCCTGAGCTTTTGGTATCTTTACGGCTATCTCTTCAATAGGGGCTATTATGTCCAAGTATGGAATGCGCTTGATGGTTGTTGCAAAGTTGAGACCTTTGTTTAGTACGGCTTCTTCGGAGTCTTCCAGACGTCCGCTACTTACATTAATCACTGCTTTCACAGGTGGGTGATGGACTTCAGTCTTCACTCTCTGACCTTTGAGTTTCATAAACTTCTTAATCTGGCGTGTCTTCACCGTTTTAAATTCTTTCATGTACGATTTTCCTAGATCTTGTTGGATTCTCTTTCTGACGTCATCTCTAGTTATTTTCCTAAGTAATGAAGATAGCCTCTCTTTGATTTCGTTATTTAGTTGATGTTTTTTTCCAACGGTTGTAATGGATCCTCTCACGGACGAGGGCATGTCCTGCCCTTTCCGCTACTCTTCTAGCTTTATATGAATCCACTGGTGTCATTATATTCAAGCCAGGTGGTATTAGCTTTGAGTCTCTACATCTACGCAGGAAATTTAGATGGTTTGAAAGACGAGCTAGTTTTTGATGGAGTTTCTCTATATGTCTCCAATGAAGTCTAATGTCGGCTCCGTACCGATTAGATAATACAGTTCTATATTTAAGAGATGAGGAATTATTTACATTATTTACATTATTTACTTTTGACGGATATTTGTCCTCATCTTGTTTGTTGTTAACACAACGTTTCGGCTGATATACCCTCCAGCCTTCGTCAGGTGTCTTGGGGAAATTTCGAACCTGGGTTCTCATTCCTAACGATGTTACTATTATTATATTATATTATTATTGTTATTATTACTATTATTAATCAGGTCGCTGCCGTGAATCGAACTCAGAATCTTGGGGTTAGTTCTTTTGCACGAATGCGAAGACAAACAAGATGAGGACAAATATCCGTCAAATGTAAATAATATAAATAATGTAAATAATTCCTCATCTCTTAAATATAGAACTGTAATATCTTTCTACTCAGTTATTTCTCTTGTAATCTCTCTTATAGGTGAATTGTTGATAAAATCCCAACTTGCAGGTCTCGGCTTTACGAGCAACTCCTCAATCTTGAAAAGTAACGCCTCTCATTTCTTTATAGCAAAATGAAAGACAATGAGCAGCTATTGAAATGAAACATGCATGATTCCTACATTGATTTCAAAATTTGGTATAAAGCCTTCAATTTCAGGAAACGGCTAAGTCCATTATATCGACCCCAATGCTTAAGCAGTATTTATGTTATCGGCCCCAAAAGGATGAAAGACAAAGTCCACTTAGGTGGAACTTGAACATAGATCCCGGAATTAATGCAATATAGTTAGTACTCTTGTGGCCTTTAGTTCTTTTGCACGAATGCGAAGACAGTTTTTAGTGGGAATACAATAACTTCTATGAAAAATGAGGTTTTTAGTTGCTGGGAATGTTAGACTATGAAAACATTTCAGGTTGCACAGTAATGAAAAACGAATAAGATTATAAGTAATGTGTAGACATTCCTATGAGAGTATATAGGCACCTAAAATTACAAGTTTCGTCCATTTGCAGAATATATGAAAACAAACATTGCTATTCATATAAATTATAGTGAATAAAAGCTTTATAATTTCTTTAAAATTTAATAAAATATTCATTAACTTACGTATTGAATTATTTACTACATAATAGATAGCTTGTATATCCATGTCTGAGACCAGGTTCCTTAAAATATACGAAAGAATCGAAATAATTACTCTCAAAGTACGAAAATGTAAACAATATAAATGAAATGGTGAAAGTAGTGGAAACCGTTATGAAGTTTCAATTATTTGAGACTAAAATTAATTTTCTTAAATGCGTTTATGGCTTTTACAGTAAAACTGTTAACACAACCTATAATACTCATCTCTCCGACGAAATGAAAGTATGAACTTGAATTTTAGATTCCCGAACACTGAGTTTATGAATTTGTTGATTTACTTTATCAATTAAGATTGGTGGGTACTTCCAGTCAAGAAGAGTAACAAATAGTTCTTGGAATCTTATGTCATGTGTTATGTATCCAATAGCTTTGTACAATTCTTTAGGCTAGTTTATGAAAAGAAATCATCCTGGTATATTTCGGATGGTATGAATTGAAGGGAATATATTGTTAGGAGTACGCAGGATTGGAGTTCTGATTTGTCCGACCTGATATTGTTGTTGGCATTCTTTATAATTATGTCTTGCTCATTTTATATTCTGCGGTGAGTTGAATTTACTCATAAACTCCATTGAGAAGTGATTCCTTTTTTTTTTTTAGTTTCTATATGCATTCATTTCACACAAAACGAAGCAAACTAAGAGATGTATTTTCGAGATTTCTTGTAAGTATATGGAGAAAGAGTTTCCATTTTTCTGGTGTATTTTGCATTAAAGTAATCAGCCATTACTTGATTCGGAAATGAGGGGGCTATTCTCTCTACCATCGCAGTTCCATAACTTTGTCGAAAAAATTGTCATTGAATATAAAATGATTATTGTCTATGATAGCGAATGTCTATTCTAATCAAAGCAAAGTTATTCGTACAACGCTGTATGATACAAACAGTCACGATATAACACTATAAAAACTGCAGGATACACTCCTTGACAGGAGGTATCTACCATTCTTAAACCTTAATGGAAACTAACGATCACAGAAACTCAGTAGCCAAATGGCCCGTCTGATAACCGGCAACCGTTCCTTCCACAGAAAGCAGAAGAGTTAGCGATCCAGCTTGGACAACAACGAAGCAAAGCAAAGGATGTCGATCACACGGTGGCAGATGAAGTACGTGATATACGCATTACCCACATTTCATGGGCTGTTATTTTCCGCACGACTGGCCACGTTTCTCTTCACGTCTCACATCCAATACTTGTATTCCTGGATCAACAAGATCCCCAGCAACATAATATATTCTTCAGTCCAGTAACCCATGGCACTTTCAGCCTGCATACACCTGCCTCATCAGCTGCAAAGCTGGAAACCCACCGATTCCTCTAGTTAATCTTTGCTCCTGTCACTGCTTCGTACTCTCTTAGGTTAGTGCCGATTAACTCAATTTCATAGACATTCGAAATTATTACGCCGATGTTGTCCACAGAAGCTGACATGAATCATCCACGTACTTGTTCAAGTTGATGCCTCGCGAAGCATCCAGCGCCCATAGCAATTCCCCAAGATACAGCACGTACGAAAATTTAATGCTAAATGCTTGAGAATGATGGCCTTTTACTTTTACAATCAAGTGGATGTATCTGTCCATTGCTGCACAGATTCTGAAAAGTTATGCTGCATGAATGGCTGTTAAACACGAATTTTTTGAACATATTAAAAGATATATGTGTATGCAAATTTATCAGGGCCTCACAAATGCAAAATTCCTTACCTGCCCTCTCTCTATTATGTTACGCGTAGGTTGGACGTTGTCGTGGATAGGTCTGTTTCACATAGCGCATGTCTGTGGGTCACTGACAAATTTATCAACTACACGCGTCAACCTCTTGGTTAACACCTTGGACAAAATATTGTAAGTTACGTTCAGTAGTGTTACGCGCTTATAAAATCCCATGTGTTAGTGTGGCCCTGTATAAATATGTTTGGGATACCTCATGTCTGCGAATAAACTTCTAGCGTCAGACTATAAACTACAAATCGTCAGGGTATCAGGTAAAAATCTATCCCACTCACCGGCCAATCGCCTGACCCGTACATTTCAGCAAAGCGCCATTTAGATTCCGTGCACTGATTCAGTTAGCAAGAGCCCGTTCCGATACGCAATTCTAGATTTCTTACAATGTTGATGTCTGCCAACAAGGTCGATGTTATGTTGGTTTTGTTTTGTACTCTATGTTTTTCTTGTTCATTTTTCTTTTTTTTTTTTGCTTCTCCTCGAACCTTGCTTTTTGTCTTCTGGTTTATGGAGTGAAGTCACTGACTCTGACGGGTTCAGAGCTATATATTCATCCTTATGCGTATGTGTATGTGTGTGTGTGTGTGTGTGTGTGTGTGTGTGTGTGTGTGTCTGCTATTATGCATGCAGAGGCAGAGAAGTAGGGGATGGCGAGACGGAGGGGTGGAAGATTGTGTGGCGGGGTTGGGGATTTGCACTGATTGATGGTTTTGGTTGCTGATGTTGTAGATGTGCTTAGTACATATTCTACATCTGGTAGGGCAGCTGCAGCTGATTTTATTACCGCTGCAAACGCTGGTTCTGCCTTTTGATTCATTATTCAGATTTGAACTTGCTACAGTTGCTCTTGTTTCCTAAGATTTAGCTCATTGTTGTACTGGTGGTTGTTTTGGTAGAAGTGGAACCTTCTTTTCTCGTGTTTTCTTGTGATAGTTGCGGCCGAATGCCTTGAGATTTTCACTGGCCCTACATATATGACATGCAGGCGCTTGCCATTGTTTCAAGGAAGATCATGTCTGGAATACTTTCTATATCTTCTGTTTCTCTCCGTAGATATCTCCAGGATGGTTCCAGAAAAAATCTCTAACTCTGTCCAGTGGACATTACCCGTAACATGTAGTTTACCACGGCTCACAACCGAGAGACGCCGGTATCATATTGTTCTTCTTAACATATCATAGTAGAAGTCTTAAGGAGTACGTTCTATCACATTATCAATCTTTCTATACAGAATGACTTCTCTAACTTTGACTAATTGTCTTCACGACAGAATTTAATTGTTCCCATTTCTAGCAACAGGCACAAGTATAGTTGCTGTCTTTACTGTAGTTATCATTTTTATTACAGCTGTTGATGTTGTGGCTGAGGACATTGTTTTTGTCAAGCCGACGATCTAGCAAAATCGTTAGCAAGCCAGGTATCATGCTTAGCGAAATTTAGACCATCTTTACCTTCTGAGCTGAAATTCGATCGAGATTGCTTTTCATCATTTCGGGGTCTATAAAATATGATCCAGTTAAACACTAGGGTCTATGTAAACCTCTCCTCCGAAATTCTTGAATTTGTGCCAAACTTTTAAACCAATATTGATGACATTGATGTTGTTATTAATATTGTTCTCGTTTTTACTGTTCTTGTTGCTGCTGTCGTGGTCTTCACTGACACTCTGCTTGTTAATCACGGAGATGTTAATAATGGTTGTGCAAGTGCCTCTACTGAAATTGCTGCAAACTTTATCTGCGGTGTTGCTAGTTTCTAGTAGTCCACCAATATTCAGCTTACTGGTGTTACTATTGCTGATACCACCCCCATCATATTTTTGCTTTCTCATATTTCTCAGCTGAGTGAGGGACGGACGGGAAAGCATGTTTTCCGAGTAAGAGGGCGAAGAATTTTCCCTTTTAGAATTACAAATGATGTTGCCTCTGCTGAAGCCGCCGTCTGAAGTTTTACTGGCTCTTAACTCAAATGACCGTCTTTAAAAGAAGCAAAAATTGCCTTTAAGTAACAAAGACAATCACAAGATACATGCCAAGAGATTGCTGGTGAACCTAGCAATGAAATGAAACAGAACGTATATATTTACATAGGCATGTAACGAGTAAGAACAAAAGGGACTACTCGCAACGTATTCAAAATACGTCGGAACTATTTGCAATGAATAATAATAATAGACTAATCATATCGAAATGAATGCGCAGGTAACTGCATCTCGTTCTCTAAATACGCCCCGCCCAGCAGGAAATGTTTTGTGTAAGTAACATTTAATAATACTACTGTGACAGGAGCAATACTAGAAAGCTTCAATCTACCAACCCCTAGCAAAACATCAGCAAGAACTCTACAATAACAGCAATAACAAACACGACAGCTATACTGCTATGATGGCCACAGAAAGCAGGCACAAGGATGAGATCGAATTTGCCCTTTACTCTTTCAGGGTGTTATGTATTCCGATAAGATAGTGAAGCGTAAGAACTTACCCTATATTTTCCGAAGGTGGCGAGATAAACGTTTGTCAACGACTGTTTGGCAGGAATGAGATAACGTTGGTATGAATGACCAAATATATATACAGGAAGTTAGCATCGTACGAGACAGGTAACCTCGTTCACTTCCTGTTAACTAGCAAGACAGGTAATCTCGTACTTTCTGTTAAAAGGGGGAATGGGGAAGACAGCAGGAGCTTGGCGTGAATAGAACCAGAACGAGAGACGGAGCTGCATACGGGTCGGACGGTTCACTACCTACCTTGAAACCATTGAGACTGGACATAATCTTCATAAATGAACATTTACTTCCCTGTTTGAACACTTTGTTGTTGCGATCAGAGGTTTACCCCTTTTTCTTACATTATTAATTTGTCTGATCGTAACAAATTGGGCCTCGTCCGGGAGCTGAACTCTCGCAAACACGTTATAAAACAACTTTACAATTCACCTATGAACTGATCGATTTGAGTTTTTTTTTTTTGTAAAAAAAAAAGGCTATATACAAAAATTTCCACTGCTAAAATACACATATTACCTGCATAATTTTGTATCAACATTCAAAATTCTTCTAGTGAAACCAGTATTTAATCATGGAATTTAAGGTTGAAGAATTTATTGAATTTCCCAGTGTGGAGCAATTGAGGATTTTTAAAAAATCAGAATTGTTTTATTGGCCAAGCATTACGATCTGGAGGAGGCTAAGTCTACCATGAAAAAGAAAGAGCTTTTCAAAATGGTTTTGGAACATTTTGTTGATGAAGAAATTTTTGAAGGTTCGGCTTTGTCATTGTTGAAATCAGAGAAAACAGATGAGATTGAATTGGGGAAATTAGAATTAGAATTTCAAAAAGCAATAAGGGAAATGGAAATTCAAAAAGAATTAAAATTGAAAGAAATGGAGTTACAGAGTAGAAAGTTGGACACTCCTCGTGATCAGACAGATTTTGATGAGCTAAAAATATTAGACTTGTGCCTCCATTTAGTGAAAAAGATCTTGATAAATTTTTCCTTCATTTTGAAAAGTTGGCAATAAATTTAAGATGGACTGTGGAGCATTAGACAACGTTAATACAAAGTGTTTTAAAAGGCAGGGCTCAGGATGTCTATTCGGCTTTATCGATCGAAGCAAGTTTGAGTTATGAGGTGGTCAAACAGGTTATTCTGAAAGCCTATCAACTGGTCCCTGAGGCATATAGACAAAAATTTAGGCAGTCCAAGAACAAAAGGGAGGATACCTATGTAGAATTTGCGAGAGAGAACAAAAATTTGTTTGATAGGTGGTGTGTGGTAAAAGAAGTTGGGAAAAATTTGCACAAATTGAGGCAGCTTATATTATTAGAGGAGTTCAAACAGTGTGTTCATGTTGATATTAGGACTTATTTGGAAGAGCAGAGAGTAGAACAATTACAAGAGGCAGCTAGATTAGAAGATGATTACTCTATTACTCATAAGTATGAGTTCAAGCTGTGTGGTTTTCATCATCCGGATAATTTCGAGGTAGGTCAGACAAGCAAAATAGTTTATTCAACTCGGTCAGGTTCGAATCCTAACAAGTCTTGTTGTTCAGCGTTAAGAAAGTCAAACATTCCATTTGTTTCGAAGTCTGAATCAAATTTCCATCCAACAATTATTTGTAGTTATTGTAGAAAGTCAGGCCATTTGATTTCTGAGTGCAAAAAGCTCAAGTTAAAAAATCAGTCAGATTTTGTGTCTGGTTTAGTGAAAGTTGGTGTTAAGAAAACTCTCCCAGTTTCAGGTGTAGACTTGATTATTGGAAATGATTTAGCAGGGTTCAAGGTTTTGTCTGATCCACATGTTAGCATTAGGCCAAGCCCTTCTGAGAGCTCTGAATCCCACTTCAACTCGCTAGGCTATTTGTCTACTTTTCGAAACCAACTTTCCAAAGCTAGTGAAGTTGCCAGAGAACATTTGAAGAAATCACAGGACAAAACGAAAGCCATTTATAAAATAAAAAAACCTGTAAAGCCCGAAATTTCAGTCGTGGTGACAGGTCTAGAAGTGTACCATTAAAAGTCATTGCTATTGTGAAATTCCCAGTTCCGTCAAACAAAAAGGAGCTTATGAGATTCCTGGGTATGGCTTGTTATTACAGGAAATTTTGTCCAAATTTCTCTGATGTTGTGGCCCTTCTCGCTAATTTGTTGAAAAAGGGTGTCAAATTTGTTTGGAGTGACAATTGTCAGGCCACATTTGAGAAAGTAAAAGCCATACTCATGAGTTCTCCAGTTTTGATAGCACCAGATTTTGGAAAACCATTTAAGCTTTCTTTTGATGCAAGCGACGCTGGTGTCGGTGGTGTTCTGTTACAATCAGATGCAAAGAGTGTTGATCATCCTGTTTGTTATTACTCAAAAACATTTGACAAACGCGAGCAAAAATATTCAAACATTGAGAAAGAAACCATTACTTTGTTATTGTCATAGCAACATTTTGACGTATATTTGGAAACCACCAAGTATCCCATTGAAGTGTTCCCCAACCACAATCTGCTGACCTTTCTGCACAAGACGAAGAACAAAAATCCGAGATTAATGAATTGGAGTTCATTTTGGCAAAAATTTAATCTCAATATTCAACATATTCGAGGTAAAGACAATGTCATTGCGGGTGCACTATCTCGAGTCCGCTGATTGTGACAGGATGTTACATGTATTTGTATCACTTATGCTGTTCTCCTAAATTTGTAAATAAGAAAGTTTTCATTGCGTTCAATTTTCTTCCTTTAAGGTGGGAGAATGTTATGTATTCCGATAAGATAATGAAGGGTGAGAACTAACCCTATATTTTTCGAAGGTGGCGAGATAAACGTTTGTCAACGACTGTTTGGCAGAAATGAAATAACGTTGGTATGAATAACCAAATATATATACCGGAAGTTAGCGTCGTACGAGACAGGTAACCTCGTTCACTTCCTGTTAATTAGCACGGCAAGAAAACTCGTACTTTCTGTTAAAAAGGGGAATGGGAAAGACAACAGAAGCTTGGCGTGAATAGAACCAGAACGAGAGACGGAGCTGCATACGGGTCGGACCGGTCACTACCTACCTTGAAACCATTGAGACTTGACATAATCTTCATAAATGAACATTTACTTCCCTGTTTGAACACTTTGTTGTTGCGATCAGAGGTTTACCCCTTTTTCTTACATTATTAATTTGTCTGACCGTAACACAGGATCGATAAATTAAGTACCAGCGTTATAGACTAGTCCCTTCCTTCAAAATTTCAGGCCTTTTGCCTTTAGTAGAAAATGATATAATAGTAATAATAATAATAATAATAATGATGATAATAATAATAATAATAATAATAATAATAATAATAATAATAATAATAATAATAATAATAATAATAATAATAATAATAATAATAAATGCTCAGATGCAGTATCAGGTAGTGGCTCTCATGGATTCTGATCTTAATTGATTGGAAGTGTTACCATGTACATTGTTTTGTCTTGGTATAAAAGATGGGCTACAGCAAATATTCTGCTTAATACCACAGATTTGCTTGTCAGTTGTTTGACTTTAACCAGTTGAGCATGTCCCTTAGTGGCTGACGATATGTGCATCTCTGATCATGAGCAGAAGTAGTGGCGTAGCATCATAGCCATGTGTTGAGAGGAATTCTTTGGGGTTTGAATAATTCACCTTTGGAAACATGGGTGTTTTGCTCAACATCCTTAAACAACCGTTATTCAAGGACCTTTTGAGCGGGATGGGCTACTCGACCTGAAGAAAATTCTAACTGGGCCCCACCTGCAAGGTCATGCGCTGTTTATCTTGATATGAGATCACCATGTCGCACACATATGGTTGTGATGCATGTGCCTAGTGTACCCTTATCAGACGGGTAGTCATGATCGGTATAAAGGGCTTCGTATATTTTACCCCAGTGTCACTTTCATGGCATGCACTGCTCTCTCACTCAATAGTAATAATAATAATAATAAATCATATTATCTCTGGCTGTCCAATCCTGGCTAAGAAGGAATATTTTCACAGACACGACAGAGCTGGGACCTATATACACTGGAAGCTATGCCAACACTATGGAATAACAACAGAAAAAAGATGGCATAAACACACGCCAGAAATGGTCACAGAAAACGAGAAATCAACCATACTCTGGGATATGCCAATACACACAGATAGAGAAATTAAGGCAAATAGACCAGATATAGTTGTCAAAGATCATGAAGAAAAAATATTCTTTCTAATTGATTTATCAATACCAGCAGATGACAACGTTTCCCTAAAAGAAATAGAAAAACTTTCAAAATACAAAAACCTGGAAATAGAGGTAACTCGAATGTGGAATCTAAAAACAGAAACAATTCCTATCATAGTAGGTGCCATTAGAAGAGGAATATTCCAGGGAGACACGCTCTCTCCACTCCTGTTCTGTCTGGCACTCACACCTTTAACTGAATTGCTAAATAGAACTGGATGCGGTTACAAATGCAACGGAAAAACAGTCAGCCACCTTCTATATATGGATGACCTAACATTATATGCTAAAAACGACAAAGAGCTAGAAACACTACTACAGACAATACACGGCTTTACCAAGGAAATAGATATGAAATTCGGATTAGAAAAATGTGCCAAAGCAACCCTGAAAATAGGAAAATTAGTTAAAAGCAGCAATATAACACTAGATAAAGCCAATGATATAAGAGAACTAGACGAAAGCCAACCATACAAGTATTTAGGAGTCAATGAACTAGATAGGATACAACATACACATATGAAAGAAAAAATAAAGAAAGAGTACTATAGACGAGTTAGATCAATACTAAAAACAGAGCTCAATGCTAAAAACAAGATAATGGGTATCAACACTTTAGCTGTCCCAGTTATAAGCTACAGCTACAACATCCTTAACTGGACACTAAACGAACTATCTAAAATAGACAGGAAAACAAGAAAAATAATAACAGGATATAGGATGCAGCACCCACAATCTGACATAGAAAGGCTATATATACAACGCACAGTAGGTGGCAGGAGTCTTATACAGCTGGAAAACTATTATAAAATAACCATCATAGGACTAAAAAAATACCTACTCAAGAAGCAAGGAAAACTAATACAAATAGCCACAAAACACGAGCAAAACAAAAAACTGTTTTCAGTATTTAAGGAAGCTGACAAATACAAACAAGAAATCAATCTACCTAACAAATACGAAGAAGAAGAAGAAGAAGAAGAAGAAGAAGAAGAAGAAGAAGAAGAAGAAGAAGAAGAAGAAGAAGAAGAAGAAGAAGAAGAAGAAGAAGAAGAAGAAGAAGAAGAAGAAGAAGAAGAAGAAGAAGAAGATGATGAAGAAGAAACAACAAAAGCTATAAAACAAATGAAATCCAAACTAAAACTAGAACAGCAACGGACCATGATAAAACGATGGCAAGAAAAGCCCCTACATGGTTAATACTAGGCTAAACTAAATGCGAAAGAAATAGACAGAGAAAAATCCCAGCAATGGCTGAGACGCTCAGGACTCAAAGCAGAGACTGAAGGATTTTTAATTGCTGCACAAGACCAAAGCCTCCCCACTAGAAATTACCAAAAACACATAATGAAAAGAAATATAACAAGTAATTGTAGAATATGTGGAGATGGACAAGAAACAATAAATCATATTATGTCTGGCTGCCCAGTCCTGGCTAAGAAGGATTATATTCACAGACACGACAGTGCTGGGACCTATATACACTGGAAGCTATGCCAACACTATGGAATAACAACAGAAAAAAGATGGTATAAACACACGCCAGAAAAGGTCACAGAAAACGAGAAAGCAACCATACTCTGGGATATGCCAATACACACAGATAGAGAAATTAAGACCAATAGACCTGATATAGTTGTCAAAGATCATGAAGAAAAAAAATGCATTTTCTAATTGATGTATCAATACCAGCAGATGACAACGTTTCTCTAAAAGAAATGGAAAAACTTTCAAAATACAAAGACCTGGAAATAGAGATAACTCGAATGTGGAATCTAAAAACAGAAACAATTCCTATCATAGTAGGTGCCTTAGGTATAATAAAAAAATATTCAGACAAATACATAACAAAAACACCAGGACTTACAAATATATATAACATACAGAAAATTGCACTACTGGGTACTGCACACATTCTACGCAAAACACTTTCAATACAGTATACATAAGAGCACCACAGCAAACCACAGCACATACCCAAGGCGCACAGAGCTGCGCTCGGTAGTGAAGTGAAAGCACGTTAAAAAATAAAACTACTGAACAATAATAATAATAATAATAATAATAATAATAATAATAATAATAATAATAATAATAATAATAATGCTGATGATGATGATGATGATATGATGATGATGATGATGATGATGATAATAATAATAATAATACGCAAAACACTTTCAATACAGTAACCATAAGAGCATCACAGCTAACCACAGCACATACCCAAGGCACACAGAGCTGCGCTCGGTAGTGAAGTGAAAGCACGTTATAAAAATAAAACTACTGAACAATGATAATAATAATAATAATAATAATAATAATAATAATAATAATAATAATAATAATAATAATAATAATACACGAAGCTGCAATTATATCATTCTATTGGAGTATTACGCTCAAACAATATTAGCATAAACCGTGACATTTTCCAAGGTGACTCACTTTCACCACTAATTTTCTGCATAGCACTAATACCACTCCCAACTGAACTGAATAGAACAGGGTATGGCTACAAAATTGACAACAGGAAAATAACCCATCTATTTATATGGATGATTTAAAGTCATATGGCAAAGATGATGAAGAGCTTGAATGACTATTATATACTGTGAAAGGATTCAGTGATGATATCGGGATGAAGTTTGGCCTTGAAAAGTGTGCCAAACAAAAGCACATGAAAAATTAGCTAGCAGATGGGAACAGAAACCTCTGCATGGCAAGTATGTGGCTCGTAGCAAACAAGCTGATGTCGACCAGAAACACACACATCAGTGGTTACGAAGTTCAGGACTAAAAGCAGAGAGTGAAGGTTTCATATTGGCTACTCAAGACCAAAGCTTATTAACCCGGAACTACCAAGCCAATGTGATAAAAAATGGAGCTGACCCAAAATGCCGATTCTGTAACGATGCAATTGAAACTATAGACCACCTAATCTCAGGGTGTAGAGTCTTAGCACCTCTAGAATATAAATCAAGACATGACAGAGTTGCCCAGTATTTACACTGGACAATATGTCGGTATTATAAAATCAAAACCGCTGACAAATGGTATAAACACCATCCTGAAGCTGTGACTGAGGGAGAAAATGTATCGATTCTCTGGGACTTCACCGAACATACCGACAAGACTATAAAAGCTAATAAACCGGATATCGTTATAAAAGGTCAGACAAAGAAGACGTGTTTATTAATTGACATGAGTATTACCTGCGATCATAATATAGCTGCGAAAGAATTTGACAAGATCAGTAAATATAAAGACTTGCTAATAGAAATTGAAAAAATGTGGCACCTCAAGGCGACTACCGTACCAGTGATTGTAGGATCTCTAGGAATGATAAAAAAAAAGGTACTGAAACCTATTTGAAAATGATACCAGGCTTAACATCCCTACAGGAAGTGCAAAAAATCGTGTTAACTGGAACGACTCATGTACTGAGAAGAGCATTATCGCTGTGAAAAAAAGATCCATTCATGAATTTTTAAAATTTATTAATAATTTGTTTTTAATACATATTTTACCTGTAAATTTGCGTGTGTAAACTGGGAATGCATACAATGAGTTTCTCTGCCCTAGGTGTACGGAAAACACTTGGCGAGAAACGGAAGAAAATTTGAAGAAAGAAGATAGAAAAAACAACATAATAATAATAATAATAATAATAATAATAATAATAATAATAATAATAATAATAATAATAATAATAGTAATAATAAGGCCAATAGAGCAGATATAGTTGTCAAAGATCATGAAGGAAAAAATCCTTTCTAATTGATGTATGAATACCAGCAGATGACAACGTTTCCCTAAAAGAAATGGAGACACTTTTAAAATACAAAGATCTGGAAATAGAGGTAACTCGAATGTGGAATCTAAAAACAGAAACAATTCCTATCATAGTAGGTGCCTTAGGTATAATAAAAAAATATTCAGACAAATACACAACAAAAACACCAGGACTTACAAATATATATAACATACAGAAAATTGCACTACTGAGCACTGCACACATCCTACGTAAAACTCTTTCAATACAGTAACCATAAGAGCACCACAGCAAACCACGGCACATACCCAAGGCACACAGAGCTGCGCTCGGTAGTGAAGTGAAAGCACGTAATAAAAATAAAATTACTGAAAAATAATAATAATAATAATAATAATAATAATAATAATAATAATAATAATAATAATAATAATAATAATAATAATTATAATAATAATAATTATTATTATTATTATCATTATTATTGTTGTTGTTTTTGTTGTTGCTGTTGTTATTATTATTATAATTATTATTACTGTGCTGGTGCTGGTGCTGCTGCTGTTGTTGTTGTTAGTCTTGCAATATCCAATATCGTGATTCTGTTGATTGAATATATCGTGACTACCGGAGGTTTGCACTGTCTTCCAAGTCACAACAAGGACCTCAGACAGCTAGTATTTTACGCTATAAGCGTGCAGTTCGAAGTAAAGCCGATTTAATAATAGTAATCAAGGGTGATCTTTAAAAAGAGCACTGAAAGCTTAGTCATCACTTCTCTGGATCCTGACCAGTGATGACTAAGCTTTCAGTCTTTCTTTTTTAAGCTCACCCTTGTTGAGCTACCTATATAATGATCCCTGATCTTTTAATTTGTTAGATTCACGGTGGAACTGACCGTGGAATTTCATGCGGAATAGAGCTTCTTCTCTCTCGTTGGCTATTCGTGATCAGAACACATTCGCAGTTTGAAGTCCGTTACTGATAAATCCTTCTACATTGGCAGCATACAGTAGCACGTCTTATTTAGTGTTTACCAAATTTCTTCTTTACTCGGACGTGCTATCAGCGAGCAAGATCCTTCACCATTTCTTTGAGACAAAACACCAAGGGCGCGTTGTCAGAGGTAAGGCTCGTGCGCTAAAACAAGAAGGAATTAAAGCCGTCAGATGGACCTGAAAGGTAGAGACGTAACCTGGAAACAAAATCACAATCAAGTTTTTGACAGATCAGGACGGGCGCGTGCTACTCGATTCTGAGCTAGTGTGACCGGCTTTCCAAAAGCACTTGGCGCGGATGTTTGGTGAGGGTGATGGGTCGACGATTGTAACGGACATTAATTCATACTTGGAGGGATTACCATGGCTTTCGATAACGTACGCAAGATTCTACGAAAAGCCGATCACAGCCACTGAAATACGGGAGGCAATGAGTAATTGCACAAGTCGCAAATCGACCAGTTTGCCCTACGAATTCTATGTATTGATGCCAGATTTATTTGGCAGCCTATTCTGTATGTGCTGGTTCTCAAGCCACTGCTGTAGAAGCTGGAACAGTTAAGAGACCTCCCTTACGAAATTGGAGTCGGGCGAGCAGTTTCCTCAAACGCAGGCGATGTAAGCGTCATGTCGTCGGACGCCTCCGAACTGTGGACGGTTGGCTCCATTGTAAAGGAATATGATTAGATTGCAAGGGTCGAAATCACGCCGACTGGAGAGGCAGATCGATGCCGTCGGACGCAGGACTAAAGGCCCAGTTCAACTGTTCTGGGTCTGGCTTGGCCACGACCTCCAGGTGGATAAGAATTAGGAATGGGTGACGAACAGGCTGGCCTGCTTTACCCAGAAATGGGCTCAAAGGAATTGTCCCTGAAAGGTCGGACCGAGATGGCGGATGGTTACATCGCCTATGACGTTATTTATCGTCTGATCGCCGTAACTTGCCCCGTTACTGCTTGATTAGATATGAAAGTGGATGGGACGTGTTCCAATCGACAGGCGGTCGGTCTGCTGTCAATTCCCACTGTGTGGGGCTTAGGCAAGTCATAGCTTTTGATGCTCAGACACGCACTCAGGAAAGGCTTTTCCTAGGTAATCGCAGAGAAAGGAAAACGTTCCGCATGCACTCGTTCAACGTTCGGGCATTGCTGGATTGTGGAGTTATGTCGAACAGCTGCTGTCGCGCGTAGGACAGACCCGTCTGTTAGCCGAGTCTGTAACGTTGATTGCCCCACAGACTTCCTTTAAGGCAGTTTTCTTTGTCAGGTGGCTGTGTCGAAAGAGTTGTTATCTGATGAACAAGGCTGAGCGGAAGGAGGACAGAAACTTTCATCTTTGGTAAAACCCTCGACGACTTTCTCAAACTTCACTTGAAAAGAAAAGTGAAAGTAGTGAAGGAGGTATTGTCCCCGAGCAAATATATATGAAAAGGTGGGTGAAAGTTGCGAAAATGTTAATAGTGTATGATAACACTCTCAGTGTACAGCTGCGAGTTCAAGCAAATGACTTGGAGATGAGGATCGTTCTTGGTATTCAGGGTAATCTTGGATTGTGGGGTTCCTTCATTATCCCATGGGGTTCTCCTGTATCAGGAGGATCCCATCATTATCAATTTTCTCTTCGACTTCTAATGTCGTATACTATGTATAATTTCCTTTTTCTAATGTATATTATTATTTGTTGTCTTTGCAGAGCTTCTATCTCTGGAGATGTACTACGGTGACAGCTGTTTATTACCTGTGAACTAAGGTAACACCCTTTATTTTTCGAGCACTATCCGGAGTATTCCAGCGGTTCTAAGCAGCGCTGTTTTCTGCAAGTGCTTCACATTATTGAATCCCCTATTTGTTCCGTGTAGTTCTCGAGAATTTTACTCAGTGCTCCCAGGGCTCTGACAATTATTGTCACTCCTGCCACCTTTTTCCTCGACTACAACTGCTTAACCTCCCAAGCTAACCTTTTCTGTCTTCATTATCGCATACATTGTTGTCAGCTGGGCATGCTACATCTATGATCCAGCATCGTTTGCTTTCTTTCTCAATTAAGATTATGTCGGGCTTCCTGTTCTCTATCTCATGGTCACACTCGATCATTGCATCCCACAAGATTTTACAGTTCTCATTTTCGGTGACTCCTTCTGGGGTTTTCTCAAACCACGTCTTTACTTTTTGTGGACCTAGATTTCCATAGAGTTCCCAATGGATCATTCTTGCTACATTGTCATGGCCTCTTTTGCATACGCGTTTTCCCAATTTCGGGCATTCGCTAACGATATGCCATACAGTTTCACCCCTTTCTACCACACATTCTTCATTTGTCGCTATCGGCAGTGTTCTCTATTCTGAACTTCATATAGTTGGTCCCTAACGCTTGTTCCTAAGCAGCGATTATGAATGCTTCTGTCTGTATTTTTAGATCAGTCCATCTCATCCATAGCCACAGGTCCTCTGTATCTCTTTTGGCGTTCACATCACTTGCAAAGTGACCGCACATTTGCCTTCCATGCTTTTTCTTTATTCTTTTATTTTTTTTGTTCATTTCTTGTTTACATTTTCCTTTCGTTACACAATTTTCAGGTTTGATGATGCCAGCCTTCTTCGTTTATTTCCACAACATTTTTTATATACCACCCTAAGCTGTCTTCCTCTGGTTCAATACTGCTCTGGCAGTGGATCAATCCACGTCTGGAGCTGTCGGCTGCGTGTTCGGGGGTCTATGAAATTCTTTTTAAAATTGTTGTTTTATGTTTTGTTTTCCGAAATTTTGCAGAACTGTTGTCTTCTTAATAACTCAAAATTTCATGCCTTTAAAAAGAAATCTTAACAGAATTTACAATCTGACCACGGAAATCGTGGGAGTTGAAAATCATTGTAACAGCTCTTTCGAAATGTTTTCCCTCCACTACAAAATATGGTTAACAAAGTGAGGAAGAATAACAGCAGCAGCAATAACACCACCACCACCAACAACAACAACCACATCATGAACTACGACTGAGGCATGAATGAAGGAGTGGAGGGAAAACACTAACACCGCTACCACAACTGCTATCACGAGGACCAACCAAGGTAAGAAATATTATGAGGAAAGTGAAGAGAAAGAAAAAAAGAATTCTTTCGCATGAAACACGTGCAGATTTTGCCACCGCCACCGTTAAAACGTCGAAGAAGCAAGGAGAAAAATTATTACACCAACAATGTCGCTTGCTGAGAACCAAACACAAGGCAGAATTGCCTTAATGAGCCGCAGAATGGAAGAGATAAAATTGTCAAAAACTGCTCTCTGTCAGGACGGTCCATCTGAATACATTAGAGGAGGTGCTGGAAGAGACACGGTGGAGGACAATAATATACAGATGTATATCATTGAAAACGCGCCAGATAGAAAGAGTCACACAGGCACAGGTGGAAAAATGTCTAACACCTGTATGGAACAGGAACGCGTATATAACAAGTCGTAGAAGTGAGATTTTCAACAGAACAGCTGGTCAAAAAAAAAAAAAAAATGCCACGACAATCCTGCAGACGGAAGAATTATATATGATTCCCACGTACCTCGGTCGAAGAGTTGTCAGAGTGAAGGTAGTAGAGGAGACACCAGAAGTTGACTTCTGCTAAATGGCAGCGGCCGTGTTGTACTGCACAGAAGAGAGATGTAAATTTCTTGTAATACGGAGACAGAAAAAAGAAAATTGGTACGCTACTATGATGGAAATCTTATTGCATGCAAATTTCGCAACCGCGCTAGAAATTCCAGATCTCATCGAGCTCCTTGGAGGTTCAAGAATATTTGTAGCGGTACAGGGTAGAATGCCCAGATGCCATATTTGTGACATACAGACCACTTCAAAGCTGTCTGCTTCACACAATCTAAAGAAAAAACCGCACTGTTATAGATACGTCAAACACAACAACAAAAACAACAACAACAACAAAAGCAACAGCAACAGTACCATCAGGAGCAGGTGGCCACTGGAGCAGCGAAAACAACAGCAAAACCTATTACGGTAGAACTGACAGCAGCAGCAGCAGCCGCAGCAGCAGCAACAAACACCAGCAACATGAATAAAAACAACAAAATCAACAACAGTGGCACCAACTATATCAAACAAAATAAACTCTTCACCAACATCTATGCTTTCCACACAGCATACTGCAACAAATACAACAGCATCATTACCCCTCAAAACGACAACAACCTTGCCTAGAAAGCTTAACCAAAAAGCCCTCCCACATCTGCCCCAAACCTTACCTAGACACTCAGACATGCCCTGCGCGAAGCGGGTGTGAGAAGAGCCTAAATGGCAACAAGTCGCCAGATCTAAAAGAAGGAGGAACAAAAAGTCGGCAACTAAAACACAAAAATCTGGCAGGTGTGATGACTGAGCGGACACAACAAAGCAAATACACAAACACCTTCCGCATTAGTAACCATGCCAACAACGTCAACAACAGCATCCGCATCAGCACTGGCACTACCACCACAATTGTAACCCACTTCACATACACAACTCGCAGTCCGCAAACCCAGCACCAGCAACACATAATCATCAACTACACAGCAATAATCACAAACAATAGAGAATTAATGTCACACATAATACCAATAACCGTTCCCACTTCACCAACAAAACCGCTTCTATAGCTCCACCCTACATGCCGACAGGCGGCATAAATGCACTTGCCCTGAGGTCTCCTTGGAAAGAGGGTTATCTACTCAACGACCACAGATCACTAAATGTCGACGTGGTGTCCATCAGTGAAAACAAGCTCTCCGACCGACGGTTGCTCATGCCTATTCTCAGTGGATATAAGATCTATTTATCTCCATGTCATCCAAGAATGGAATCTGGAAATCTTGTATTGCTCCGAAGAGGCCTGGATATCGAGAAAATGACTATCTTCCCGGAGTCAGAAGGTATAATGGTGGTCCTTAAATGCTTGGTATTGACAGGGATACCTTCAAACTGGTGGTGGACTATGCTCCGAAAGGAGCAGGGAATTTCCTGGAAGTCGCCAGGAAGTTTATTCTGGGAACACATTCCGGCTGGTTTCCCGAATGCGCTAATCTGGACTTGGTTTAGCTGTAGTGGGTCATCTATATATTTACATAGAATTTTCTGAATGCCAGTAGATACGAACAGTATAATTTGCCCACTTTTCAAAATCGTCGCCTTCACAGACCAGAAATTTGCGTTCTGTGCAGTCGACTTAGATAAGGATGACAGGGACCCGGTTACTAGAAGCTGAACGCCTCACTCCCTGCGTGCCAAGCTTACAGAGACCTGACTAGTGAGTTAGTTAATCGAGCATTACCGGAGTAAATACTTAATAAATGGTTGTGTGTCCTTGAAAGGGTAACTAAGCAGAATCGATTAGGTATAGTAAGACACTAACGATGGGAAAGAAATAAAATAGAAGGAAGCTAGTTACGGATTTATAAGAGGTACTTAGTTGAGGCATTGCAACCGACGTGCAGGCGGCGGGACTGACAGAGTTAAGGATTAAAAGTTCCAATGGAATTGATCCCAACGCTCCGATCACCAATGGTATCACTTTTACATTACCCTCTCGCATTCCATACAGTCTTGCCATTTCCAATTTCAATTCGGAGTACTTGGTGATGTTTTCAACCTCTTTACTCACACCAATCATGTCATTTTGAATGGCTATATAAATGATCTAACAGCATTCGTCTCTCATATTCAATATGACAATATCTAGCCGACGGTTTTGAATTATACAATCCATCTGAAAATTATAGTCCATCATCATCATCATCATCATCATCATCATTATTATCATTATTATTCACCGGTATCATCATTATTTTCCTCATGCACTATAAGTTTCCTATCTCGTCCCGCAGTGGCTGGTATTTCTCAATCTTTTCTGCTTCCTTACATTTTACTCTCGAATTGCCTGTATTGCCGCATCTTCTATCTTCACTTCTTTCTCATCTTTATAGATGAGAACGTTATCGAGTCATCTAGCATCTATGACTTGGTCACACTGCATGTTAAAATCCCAGATTATTTTGTGATGTTCGTTTCCAATTACTCCTTCTGGATGGTTCTTATACCAATGGTCGGTTCTCACGAGGTTTGCTTTACTGCACAACAGTGGACATATCTGGCCACATTGTCATGTCATTTTTTGTATTCGCGTAGTGCACTCGCTAACACTATGGTTTATACTTGCTCCCTTCTCAGAGCACATCTTACAATGTGGCGAGTCAATGCGTTTAACAATGTGATATTCGAAGTAGTTTTTCCTCAGAACTTGTTCTTGAGCGCTGCACATTAATGCCTCAGTGGGCCCTCTCAAGTCCCCTTTCTGCAGCCATTGCCAGATTCTATTCCAATTAATCTCAGCGTTATTCTTCAAGAACTGAATGTGCATTTTCTTGTCCTGCCGAAATTTCTTCATCTCCTCTCTCCTCTCTCTCTCTCTCTCTCTCTGGTCTTTCTTAAATTGTGTTGCCTCTACGTCTTCGATCACTTTGAAGGTTCCCTGCATTTTCACTCCCCTTGACATACCAGGACAGGCAATTCTCCTCTTCCCTTATACAACCTACACAACACACCAATCCCTGTCCTCCTTCTTTCCTCTCAATATACACCCCAAGTGTTCCTTGTTATTAATTTACATGTTCTCCGGTCTATCTATTGTAATTCATGCTTCTTCCAAGAATCTCATCCCATATCTCATCTTAGAATGTCGTCCCATATCTCGTCAAAGCAACCGTCCATATATTAATTGATCTAATCCTATAGCGGCTGTTTAACTTCGATTGGAGCACAAATACTCTCTCCTGTACATTTCTTTCATATTGTGTTCATTCATATTATCTCTTTCAATGATAGCCAGGTACTTATGTCCTTCATCTCCGACTTCCTTTATAGTTTCACCACATTCCAGCTTGATCCCATGGCTTTTAAATATTTTCCTCCTTTTGAGAATCATTACACTACAATTCTCATTACACCATGCCAATATCTTTGCCATCAAACTCTCAATTTCTTTCTCGGTCACTTTCTTAAAGTGCTCATTTTTAGGTAGTATGCAGACAACAAATCGGATAGACAATAGGCTGCCTACTTGGTTGCTAATGATTCTAGTTACGCTTAAAATAAAGAAACTTTATTGCTTAAATAAATGTTTTTAACTAGATCTCTGGAAAGAGATTTGAAACCACTACCTATGTATTACTACTTCTCAACACCCATGCTTACTGGACCACCGAAGCAGCAACATTCTTAATGAGAACAATAAGATACTTAAATTTCACGTGTTTGTAGACCAAGGGAGTGAGGAAGTGAAAGAAAACGAGAGACTGAGAGGGAGTGGCTGATAGGTACTTGAATTCCTTTCTACGATTGAACTGAAATTGAACACTGGCCATTAGAGGCCAAACCACACACACACACACACACACACACACACACACATTTGTTTTAGGTCTTTTACCCTTTTGAATTCGGCTATACACTAGATAACATGTTAAGTCTTATGATCGAAATTTGAATTTTGAAATTGTTTTAATTATAAAATTACACTTAAGCTACAAAACATATTTTGGCTTTCGAAGACAACCTTTTCTTTCTCTTTGTATATTTTTAAGTTACAATTTCTTTGCTTTGTTTTCAAATTCCCTTTTGTTTCCAAAGAAAATTAAATTCATAGAGCCAAACAAAATGAAAAATATCAATTCTTTGTCACTTTCCTTAATCTAACAAGAGTTTAGTATGATAGTTTGGCTGTTGTTTCAAGCAAATTGAACAACTACACAGAGTTCTTCAATTGTGTCATTTGTTGATGTGTATAAATAATCACACAGACACAGACACAAACAGACACAGACACAAACAGACACAGACACAAACAGACACAGACAATCAGACAGACAGACGCACAAACATATATGAATGTATGTATGTGTGCGTGTGCGATAACAAATGTCACGTGGTGAAAATATATGCAACTTCCTCTCTATATTTTTTGTTAAGGTAAAATGTCTCTGTTTTGACAAGGGTTGGGGTTTCTAGAAGGCTTTTATAAAGTCTTTTGGAGAGGATCTTTTGTAAAGACCCAGCAGCGTTTGGAAAATATTTTTTTTAAATGTTGTATGTTTCTTGTATCATTTAAAAACAATTGTATGTGTGGTGGTGATGCATTGTGTGTTAAGAAGACAGGGTTTTCTATTGTGTTGATTGCGTTTTCTCTGATGCGTGTAACAAGATCTTTGTTGTCTGTGTTGATGACTGTGATGTTGGTGATGTTTGTCCATTCTGCTTGTGTTGTGCATTGTTTTGCTGTTTGAGGTGGTAGTGCTGGTGGAGGTGGTGTCGTTGTTGTTGGTTGTTGTGTGTGTGTTGCTGCTCTTGGGAAGGTCCTCTTGTTTTCTCCTCCCCATTTTACTGCTATTATCTCTTTAGTATTTTTCTTCCTTTCTTTGGGGGAGAACTAACTGCCGGACCACCTCTCGACCTTAGTACTCAAACAGTCCGTGTTGTCTTGGCCGGAAGAGGGATTTTCTCTGGGATTTGGTTTTTTAGGGCTTCCCCGGTTGGTGACGATACTGCTGTAGTAGCTGTTGGTGGTGGTCTTACTACCACTGGTACTCCGGCTGATGGAGGTGGTACTCTGGCTGGTGCCTTTGTTGCTGATGTTGTTGGTGGCCTGGCAACGGCTGGAGTCGATGTCACTGCTGTTGCTGCTGGTGGTGATGGTGTTGATGATTGAGTTATTTTCTGCTGTTTCTGTCTTCGCTACTGTTGTTGCTGCTGCTGCTGTACTGGAGGTGCGCCGATTCTGGTGTCGGTAGTATCGTCCGACGCACCTCCGGTCTTTGGGGCAGTCGTTTATCAGGTGCTGATCGCTTCCACAGAAGTAGCACCACGGCTGCTTGCCATTCACAGCTACGTGTAGTCTGGTGCCGTCGAGTCTAGTTTTGAATTTCATGTTTCTTGTTCAATTTGAACAAAGAGCTGCAAACGCTGACCCAACCAATTCTGCTGGTGCAAATTGAGCACCGCTAGTATTGTGACGGTGTCCTCTATGTCTAAGAGGACAAACGTCACCAGAAAGCATATATTTATTTCTGGGAGAACCTCTTCAATTGTCACTTTAGTTATGCGCCGAACCAGCTATGTCGGCACAAGCAGTGCTTCATCTGCTTTTCGGGGCACTGTGGAGTGCTGTTTTTCTTCTCACTCCGTTGCAAAACGTATTTTTACAGTACGGATGCGCCTTCCACGTGTCACCTAAGTCTTTTGGCTCCATATTAGTTTCAGTGTCAATTCCAGCTGTTGTTTGAGCAGCTCGTTCTACTCCTTTTTTTTTACGTTGTGGCATTTATATATTACAGTTCGTTTGTTTGTGTCTGTAATTAAGTCTTCGGGAGTGTTTAAGAGGACAGCACTTCCTCCTTCTTTACCAGCTCTTTCGCGACTATTATGTCTTCTAATGTGAGATTCATTTGTTCCTTTGTGTGTCCAGCGGTCGAGACGAAACAGCGCTTGTCTGGTTTGTTGTTGTCGTTTCTTTTTTTTCTGTTCCTTGTTCGGTGTTTATGTCTGTATTTTCGTGTTACTGTCTGTATTTGTGTCGTGACCGTTTTTAATATTTTTGTTGTGTATGTTCGTTCTGATACTGGTCCTGTCCATAGCGGAAATTCTTCGCAATATTGGCTGCTACGACAGCCACTGCCAATCCCCTGGACAGAGGAAGCCATCTTCTTTTCAACGAGAAACAACAAATGTTCTTTTTTTCTTTTTTGTTCTATAGGGCTATAAGCTCAAAATTCGCTCTTAAAAGGGGGAACTCTTAATGAAAGAAACCCCTTCTGCACACCAGAAGCTATTCAGTAAACAGAAGCAGTTAAACAAAACAATCATCAACCTTCATTAACACACAACAAAAATTCTAACTTTCAGAGCAATCAAAACACGTCTAACAAAGGCGAGGTATAACAACAATAATAATAATAATAATAATAATAATAATAATAATAATAATAATAATAATAATAATAATAATAATAATAATAATAATTATTATTATTATTATTATTATTATTATTATTATTATTATTATTATTATTATTATTATTATAGCAGTGAATAACAGACATGATGGCATGTACGAGCAAGCTCCGTGCTCAGCTGGATTACATATGTCTTGATTGGCATACAGGATTTAAGAAACAGCATAAATATAAAAGAAAATTGTTTCTTAATGTAAATCATTTCAGGACGCCGAAATATCTTTCCTCATATATGAAACATAGCTTCTGTCGGGCACGTTGTCACATAGATAAGTGTGTGAAATGCAAACAACACACGGAGATGAGATTTGCCTGTACAAGAGTTGAAGCAATACGCGAGAATGCGATCTCGCTACAGAGAAAAAAGCTCTGAGTGCAAATAATAATCGTACATTCTCATATCTACACAAATGCACATAAATATAATGTTTATATGATTCACATATGCAACCGTACATTTCGTCTATAAAAAATAACACACAGTGTTTAAACAAATTAAACGAGACGAATAATTATAACAATAAATATAAAATGCAACACGTCACATTTTAAACATTGAGAAAAAAAATGTAAGCCCAGTAATTAAACAATAAAGGAGATCTTTTGTCTATGTGCTTGAAACGGTCGCGGTACGAATACAAAAATAGCATACAACCAGAGACGGGGCTCTGCAAATAAGTTAACTCTAGATAGAGAGTTCCCTCGTGTAATGTCACTGCCCAAGCGAAAAACAAAACCAAAAGAGAACGATGGACATATGACGACTAAATGGAAATGCTCTATGTAATCTACACTGCAAATCTATACCCGGAAACCCAGGGATAACAAGAAAAATATACCAAATATGGAGAAGAAATACTGATAGAAAGGTAAATAGCTCAGAGAATACTCTTACGAATGTCCGGCGATATATCCTGCGAGAGGGGAAAGTGCCCCAAACCAAAATAGACAAACTAATACATAAAATACATACGGAAAATAAAACGAAACACTTCATAACACAAAACAATCGGTTACAATCAGGCAAAAACAACACACATTATATCTTCAAAAACGCATAAGACACCACAAAAGAAGTAACAGAACACAACATAGGTAACATTGCAAACAGCTAAAAACAGGCTAAACCAAAGGACAGAGACGAACCGATTGAAGAAATAACGGAAGTAGAACTAAACATCACACAGTCGATAAATATGGACCAGCGTAAACGTTTCCCGAGTCTGCAGAAAAAATAAACAGCTTTATGAACGGATAAATAGACACGAGGATCCTTACGAGTAATAATGATAATATCTAAAGATATACTAGATATCAACAAACTAAATGACCGAACAACTGTAACTGAAACTGAACTTGACACTTACCAAGAAATAAAATCCCAGCCAAATCTCAAACCCGAAAATGAATACAGTGGATGCTGGACTCGACATAGACACAGAAATTAGAGAGAATTATACCACAACAGCCCATACAAACATTTAGGAATAGAAGAATCAGCTAAAATACAACACAGAAATGAAAGAAAAAACTTAGGAGTGAGTATCACAGAAGAGTTAGACTAATATTAAACACTGAACTTAATGCTAAAAATAAGATAATAGGGATAAACACGCAAGTCATACCAGTCATAAGTAACAGCTTTAACATAATAAACTGGAATATAAGAGAATTGGGAAACCTAGATAGAAACCCCCCAGAAATACTAACAGCGTGCCGAGATCACCACTCCAAAGCAGAAGTAGACAGAATATATCTACTCCGCCCAAAAGGAGGCCGTGGCCTGAAACAGATAGAAAACTACTACGAAATAAGAAAAGTTGCACTAGCAATGTATTTAGAAACAAAGAGGAGAAGACTACTACATGCAGTAAAGCAACATGAGAAAAACAAAATGCTTTTCTCTATACACAAGGAGACAACAAAATACAAAACAAAAGCAAACTACACTGACACAGTGACCTAAGATGACAACATAGCAGAAATGATCGGAAAGGCAAAAAACAACATGAAAATTGAATTCTGAAAGATACTGAAGAAGAAAGGGACAAAAATTTGCTTCATGTCCAGTACTCTACAAGGTTTGATTGAGAGGAAATGAGCCTAAGTAAAAACCAACAATGACTCAAAAGCTCTGGATTAAAAGCTGAAACGGAAGGACTGATTATCGCTGCAATGCCGGACCAATGCCTGACTAGAAACAATTATAAAAAGAATAATGAAAACTGGCATCAACACAAAATGCAGAATGTGCAGCCGACACAGAGAGACAGTTGGCCACATCATGTCGGGCTACCCAGTCCTTGCCAAGTCTGAATATGTATACAGACACGACAAAGTAAACAGGTATATCCACTGAACAACATGCCAACATTACAACATGAATACTGACAATAGGGGATATATGCATGAGCCAAGAAAGGTACAAGACAACCATAAGGCTACAATCATCTGGGATATGCAGGTACCAAGCGACAAAGAAATAAAAGCAATTCGCCCATACATAATATTCAAGGAATGGGAAAAACCATTTGCTTACTGATAGACATTGCAGCATCTTCTGATCAAAATATTTTCAAAAACGAAGTAGAGAAATTGTCGAAGTACGAAGACCACAAAATTGAAGTAATCGAAATATGGCGCACGAAGGTAAAAACAATACCAATAATAATTTGGAACACTGGGCATGACAAAAACCATATGAACAAAAATGTAGAAGCTATACCTGGATCTTGAAAACTACACATTTTCCAAAAAATACACCTGCTAGGAACAGCCCACATCCTACGCAAGACACTTTCAATCCAATAATAGAACCTTAACAAAACAACCCGGAAATACAAGACACACTATAAAGCATTTACCTAGTGAAATAAACTCCCACCAGCAATCCAGAAAAAAACTAAATCATTACACAATCAACATATAATACAAGCAGTAACACAACAAAAGAGAGCACCACACCTCAAGGAAAAAGAACTAGCAAAATACAGTACCGGGAACAGTTTGCACACTCACAACAGCAGAAAAGCGCACTCAAAGTTGCACGCACCCCAGCAACACAAAAGTGTAGCAGGGAATGCAGTAGAAATTTGCCTCAATCTACCAAATATTGCAGTTATATAATAATAATAATAATAATAATAATAATAATAATAATAATAATAATAATAATAATAATAATAATAATAATAATAATAATAATAATAATAAGACTACACCGGGGATGTTTAACATGTGAGAACGATAAATCACTGCTCCGAAATTTATCCAAAAACATCGGAGATAAAGACATCGCATGGAGCCAAAAAATAGCTGACTATAACCGAGTAAGTAATACTCATTGAAATTTATTTCTATTTTTCCAAATATAATGATGTATTTTAACTTGATACCTCCACTACCCGCACAGCGATCGTAAACACACGTGTTACATCAAAATCAGACCATCTCCAAACCCAAACATCATGTACAAAAAAATTACAAACAGATTAAATAACACTGGTATTATTCCACCCAAGAATAACAACCGAGAAGTGCGTACTGTAAGCTTATTACGCAAAAAGTACGAAGATCTGAACGTGTAAAACAATCTGACAACAGAATTGAACGAACCGGACCCTACACGCTTATTTCACAGCAGTGCTCTACCCCAAAAACGAAAACGCAACAACACATACATATGAAATATGGAATAAAAATTATGTACATAAAGACCTCGATAAAACAATGAACCTTAACAAACTAGCTAACATAAGAAGATATATTGTAAAAGCAAAACAAATATCAGAAATAGAAATAGAACAATTGAAAGGAAAAATACATCAGGAAAATCTACATAGTAGTCACACAGCAATGCCAAATAATAATATACACACTGAGATAGCAGAACACGAGGACAAACGTAACATTTACGGCAAAAACGAAGTAAACAAAAAACAACAAACCCAGACCGTAGAGATGTATAATAGTGTACAAAAAGCACCAATCCAGAACACCACAGACAAACATATGAATGAAAAGGAAAGCAAAACAAATCTAAAGCCTGGGAATAACGAAGGGAAACCTAATGATTACGACACTATGACAATGAGAATAACCAAAGAACTGAAAACCACAGATCTTAGAATGGACCACAAATTATATCTCCCAAAAATCAAAATAGACAATAAAACAACATCAATAATAAATAGCATAAACCTGGCCGTCGCGGAACTTAGAACCACAGAAACAACAGGCAATATCACTGAGCTAAATGACATAATATATGTGGATAAATAACATCCAGAACAAAATTTAAAAAAAGAGAAAAGATTTATCGATTCTCAACGAAATTAGTGGACAATCAACACAACTAAGTAACAAGAAGAAAACAAAAATACTGTACAAATACAGCATTACAGAAAAAGACTTACCTGAGGCAAAAGAAAAACTAAAGCAAGACATCCTTGCCAAAGCACAAAGGATCCGCCGGTATGAGAAACGCCAACGTTTCTTTGAACAAAACAAACAGTTCAAATCCAGCCCAAAAAAACTCTACCAAGAACTGGGTAAAAAATAAAATAGACATTACTGCAGCACCAACAACAGAAGAACTGGAAGAATTCTGGAAACAAATATGGTCGGTGAAGCAACAACCCCAGAAAAGGACTATTAAAACAACGAACGTAGCACCTGAGCAACTCTGGGCCCCTATAACAACTGAAGAGGTCACCCAGACACTGCAAAGACTAAGCAACTGGAAGGCACCTGAACACGACAAGATCCCCAACTTCTGGTTAAAACACCTGCCAGGAATGCATGAAAAGCTGGCAGAAAACTTTAACAACATACTAGCAGAGCCAGAGACAATGCCTGAAAGGCTCACGAAAGGGAAAACCATCTTAATCCCCAAATCCACGGAAACGGAGAAACCACAAAACTATAGACCTATAACCTGTCTCCCTACGATCTACAAAGCTTTTACTGCAATAATATCGCAGAGATTGAGTAAGCACCTGGAAAATAACAACCTGTTGCCAGAAGAGCAGAAGGGATGCTGCAAGGGCTCATACGGCTGTAAAGACCAATTATTGATCAATAAAGCCATAACTGAAGACAGCCGCAGAAAGAAGAAAGGCCTCAGTATGGCCTGGGTGGACTACCAAAAGGCTTTCGACAGTGTTCTCCACACGTGGATTCTGGAAACACTAGCTATAAACAAGGTGGCACCAATTATTATAAAATACATAAGGCACTCAATGAACAAATGGCAGACAGTGCTACAGCTCCAAACAAAAGAGGGACTTGTGAAAACGAAAGCCATCCCCATTAGAAGAGGAATATTCCATGGAGACACGCTCTCTCCACTCCCCTTCTGCCTGGCACTCACACCTTTAACTGAATTGCTAAATAGAACTGGTTGCGGTTCCAAATGCTACGGAAAAACAGTAAGCCACCTTTTATATATGGATGACCTAAAATTATATGCTAAAAATGACAAAGAGCTAGAAACACTACTACAGATAGTACATGGCTTTACCAAGGAAATAGATATGAAATTCGGATTAGACAAATGTGCCAAAGCAACCCTGAAAAGAGGAAAATTAGTTAAAAGTAGCAATATAACACTAGATAAAGCCAATGAAATAAGAGAACGAGACGAAAGCCAACCATACAAATATTTAGGTGTCAGTGAACTAGATAGGGTACAACATACACAAATGAAAGAAAAAATAAAGAAAGAGTACTATAGACGAGTTAGATCAATACTAAAAACAGAGCTCAATGCTAAAAACAAGATAATAGGTATCAACACTTTAGCTGTCCCAGTTATAAGCTACAGCTACAACATCCTTAACTGGACACTAAACGAACTATCTAAAATAGACAGGAAAACAAGAAAAATAATGACAGGATATAGGATGCACCACCCAAAATCTGACATAGAAAGGCTATATATACAACACACAGAAGGTGGCAGCGGTCTTATACAGCTGGAAAACTATTATAAAATAACCATCATAGGACTGCAAAAATACCTACTCCAGAAGCAAGGAAAACTAATACAAATAGTCACAAAACACGAGCAAAACAAAAAACTGTTTTCAATATTTAAGGAAGCTAACAAATACAAACAAGAAATCAATCTACCTAACAAATACGAAGAAGAAGAAGAAGAAGAAGAAGAAGAAGAAGAAGAAGAAGAAGAAGAAGAAGAAGAAGAAGAAGAAGAAGAAGAAGAAGAAGAAGAAGAAGAAGAAGAAGAAGAAGAAGAAGAAGAAGAAGAAGAAGAAGAAGAAGAAGAAGAAGCTCAGGACTCAAAGCAGAGACTGAAGGATTTTTAATTGCTGCACAAGATCAAAGCCTCCCCACTAGAAATTACCAAAAACATATAATGAAAAGAAACATAACAAGTAACTGTAGAATATGTGGAGATGGACAAGAAACAATAAATCATATTATCTCTGGCTGCCCAGTCCTGGCTAAGAAGGAATATAGTCACAGACACGACAGAGCTGAGACCTATATACACTGGAAGCTATGCCAACACTATGGAATAACAACAGAAAAAAGATGGTATAAACACACGCCAGAAATGGTCACAGAACACGAGAAATCAACCATACTCTGGGATATGCCAATACACACAGATAGAGAAATTAAGGCCAATAGACCAGATATAGTTATCAAAGATCATGAAGAAAATATGCTTTCTAATTGATGTATCAATACCAGCAGATGACAACGTTTCTCTAAAAGAAATGGAAAAACTTTCAAAATACAAAGACCTGGAAATAGAGGTAACTCGAATGTGGAGTCTAAAAACAGAAACAATTCCTATCATAGTAGGTGCATTAGGTATAATAAAAAAAATATTCGGACAAATACATAACAAAAACACCATGACTTACAAATATATATAACATACAGAAAATTGCACTACTGTGCACTGCACACATCCTACGCAAAACACTTTCAATACAGTAACCATAAGATCACCACAGCAAACCACAGCACATACCCAAGGCGCACAGAGCTGCGCTCGGCAGTGAAGTGAAAGCACGTTATAAAAATAAAACTACTGAACAATAATAATAATAATTCAGCACCGGGCTGAATAACAACATGGATGTGCTACACCGGGCTCCCTATGCATAAACAAATCTAATCCAATAACATCGATGGAATTAGGCAAAAGAACCGCTGGAAAATTTGAAGGAAGCAGTCTTTTAATGAAGATAATTTTTAAAAAATGAAATTTTACTGCCATACAAAGCACAGGTTCTCCTATAAACGATGTCTCAGTGAAACACGTGCGATCACACACGCAAAATCAACACCGGAAAGTTTACAAACTATACAAAAGAAATGAACAAAATAGTAAGTACATATATTGAATAATTACGCATACACTCGAACATCTACACAATGATATATACGTTTTGATACCCATAGAACTACACATGCATCTTAATGTTTACACAAATATGTGAAATTCACAGGACACACGCACACATACCACAACACGCATCACAAACGAAGCAAAAACAAAACTCTTTTGTTTTCTTCTTTATTTATTTTCATTTTGTGAACAAACACAGACAGAATGAACCATTCATAAGTTTAAAACGCCACAAAAAAAAATACACTATGCCCGGAGATAAATCTATCAACAAAAAAGTACAGACGAATACCGATCTGCTAGCCTTACGAAACTACGCTACGGGCAATGTTTACATGCTGAGAACTCGGTGACGGTGTTGCCTCAAGAAATTGACCCTAAAGAGAGAAATCCGTCCCCTAATGTCAACGCCAAAGCTCGTCATGCCTCAATGATAACAAAGCAGATTACAAACCAGATTGGTCATCGACCGAATCACAAAGGCCACGTACTCGATATAGATCTGTTAGCCTTAAGAAGCTACATCACGAGAGCTCGGAGACGGTGTTGTCTCAAAAAATTAACCCTAAACAGACAGATCCGTCCCCTAACGTCAACGTCGAATCTTGTTATGCCTCACTGTTAACAAGACAAAATACAAACCGAAATGGTCATCGACCGGGTTATAAAGGACCACGTACTCGAATGATGAGCCAGATTCGAGACGAGGAATCTGCTACTGGTTCAAATCTTCCCGACACACAGGAGCTGGAAGTACCCCACAACCGGAATATTCCAACAGATGGCCATCCATGCTCATCCCCAAACAACCAAAAGAAAAAGAATGAAAAATGGTCTAGGGAAGATAATAAAGAAGTTCTTACGGCCTTATACCATACTATATATTTCCCCACAAATAAATCGAATACTGTACAAACCTACTTAAACTGGAGACAGAAACACCTTGAAGTAAGACCCTACATAGACAGTAACAAACTTGCCAGCGTCAGAAGAAACATTATGAAAAAAATATTAGTAACTGAAGTAGAGATTGACCAAATTAAACAAGCAGTAAGGGATAAACAGAATGAAACTGCAGCTAAAGAAGATACTACAGACGAAATAATAATAAACCAGCCCAAGGCTGATGAAAATACAGTAATGATTGAAAGAGTTAATGTAACTGATAGGCAAAGTGAAATACTTTCTGAGCCAACCATAAACACTAAGGCAGGTGAAAATCAAATAGATGAAGAAAGTCATACAGAAATCGACGCAACAGAACTACATGATCTAAAAAATCAAATCATAATCGAATGGCTGCAAATTAAAGAAACCAGTATGAATGAACCCGACACTCTCCCAAAAATTCGCAATTCTAGCCAAAACCTGAAAATAATTGGTAAAATCCGCCTTGCACTTAAGGATATAATCTCAGCTAATGATGTTGATATTACAGATCTCAACCATCTGTAATATGCATCCACAAAACTCTCAACGGTTCTATGTGGTGAAAAGATTAGAAAACAACAACACTCCCACAAAAAGCCTTCTTGGCAAGAGCGCATTCAACACCAAAATTAGTTACTTAGATCTGATATAAAATGTTTGAAAAACCTTAAATTTGACAAGAGTATCAAACCTACAAAGACCCAAAAACTAAAGAAAAAATATAATATGAAAACCATAGTTGACATTGATGCCACCATAGAAACCATCAAGCAAAAGTTATGTGCTAAAGCTGCCCGTATAGCAGGGTGTGAAAAGCGTGTTAGATTCTTCAGAGATAATAACATGTTCAAAAATAACCCCCAAAATTTCTACAGGAAGATAGGGAAAACACCAGTAACAATAAAGTCTGTCCCATCAAAAGAAGAAGTACAGGAATTTTTGAATAAAATCTGGGCAGAAGATAAAACACACAATGAAAAGGCCTCTTGAATTGATAGAATATCTACAGACTTAGACTCCTTAGAGGAGCAAAAGTGGGAGGGGGTCAAGGTAGAAGATATAAGATCTGCTCTCAGGAGGTCAAGCAAATGGAAGGCTCCAGGAAAGGATAAAATTCCTAACTTCTGGTTGAATGCCTTCCCAGAGAGCCATGAACTGCTAACAAAACTTTACAACGATGTTTTGCAAAATCCTAGATTGATGCCCTCTTGGCTAGTTAATGGTTTAACATTCCTGCTTCCAAAAAATGAGGAAACAAACGAACCAAGAAATTATCGACCCATAACCTGCTTAACAACAATGTATAAGACACTAACATCCGTCCTAACTGAATATAGCTATAGTTTTTTTTTAATAGAAAGTAGCATATTCCCTAATCAGCAAAAAGGATGTAAACGTGGATCTTATGGTTGTAAAGATCAGCTACTCATCAATAAGATGATCTTAGAAGATTGTCACAGGCGACAAAAAAACTTATCAATAGCCTGGATAGACTATAAAAAGGCCTTTGGTAGCCTACCACAGCTAGATTAGGAAATTTCTGGAAATGTATAAAATAGCTCCTACTTTATAATCTGTAAGTATGAGATGATGGAGAACCACACTGACGTTGAACAATGACAATGAATTTCTAAATGCTGGAGATGTAAGAATGTCATGTGATATTTTCCAGGGAGACTCACTATCACAATTCCTCTTCTGTCTAGCCTTAATACCTCTCTCAAAATTGCTCAATGATGCACAGTATGGTTATAAAATATTTGATAAAAATATAAATCATCTCATTTATATGGATGATTTAAGCTCTTTGCAAAAAATTACCAACAATATCGTTAACTGGTCAATTACTGAAATATGTAATGTTGACAGAAAAATACGAAAACTGTTGACAATGCATAGAATGCACCACCATACGGCAGATATAGAACGTCTTTATCTGCTAAGAAGAGAGGGAGGCCGTGGACCTCTACTGCTGGCATTAACAATGAAGGTAGCCACAATTGGCCTAGACACCTATCTGAAAAACTCTGAGGATTGGAAGCTAAAACCTGTCTCAAAACATGAAAGCCAGAAAGCATCGTACTCAGTAACAAAACAGGCAAAGAAATATCTAAGTGAATTCCAATTACAACAAATTCAAGAATTAGACGAACTAGAAACATCCACAGAAAATGCTAAGCGAGTGAAAACCCGTGCTAAAATTGCTGCCTAAGATATTATGACTGATAAATGGCATGGAAAACCTCTCAATGGCAAATACCCAAAGAGAGCGAATAATGCAGATGTTGACAAAGCCCTTACCCATCAATGGCTAATGGCCTCTGGCTTGAAATCAGAAACAAAGGGGTTTATCATAGCAGCCTAAGATCAATGCCTACCTACAAAGAACTACCAGGCCAACATATTAAAGAACGGCAGCTCCCCATTATGTCGTATATGCCAACAACAAAATGAGACCATCGATCATGTTGTCTCCATGTGCAGTTTGCTTTCGCCTACAGAGTATCTCAACAGGCATGATAGAGCTGCACAATATATTCACTGGGTAATTTGCAAAAACCTGGACTTGCCCTATAATAAAAACTGGTGGGAACACAAACCATCCCCAGTACTTGAAAATGATCACATCGCACTCCTCTGGAACTTCACTATTCAAACTGACAGAAAGATAGACGCAAATAGGCCAGACATCATACTGAAAGACTTCAGATAAAAGTCATGCCTCCTCATTGATATGACTGTCCCAATCGATATAAACGTATGTGTTAAAACCTACCAAAAACTGAGCAAATATAAGGATCTTGAAATAGAAATTAGCAAAATGTGGAACCTGAAGACTAAAACAATACCTATTGTCATAGGTGCCCTGGGAATGACAGCGAAACGGGCTGATTACTACCAAGATCAGATTCCAGGAAACCCCCAAATGGCTGAAGTTCAAAAGATAGTGCTCATGGGAACTGCCCATATCCTACGTAAAATACTGTCTATGTGATCTCAAATTTTAAAACATTATCTAGAACAACACTGTACAAATTCAAATATATGGTACCCTAGGCATAACACCTACATGAACTTCTAACTTGTTGTCTCTTGAGGTCTCTGGGTGAGACTTGGATCCAACTTGTACAAATGCAAAGCAAAAGTCAAACATAAAATAATAATAATAATAATATGCTCCGATACAGTACCAGGCAGTGGCTCGCATGGCTTCTGATCTTAATTGATCGGAAGTGTTATCATGTACATTGTTTTGTCTTGATATAAAAGATGGACTACAGCAAATATTCTGCTTAATACCACAGATTTTCTTGTCAGTTGTTTGACCTTAACCAGTTGAGCATGTCCCTTGGTGGCTGATGATATGTGCATCTCTGATCATGAGCAGAAGTAGTGGCGTAGCATCATAGCCATGTGTTGAGAGGAATTCTTTGGGGTTTGAATAATTCACCTTTGGAAACATGGATGTTTTGCTCAACATCCTTAAACAAACCTTTTCAGGAACCTTTTGAGCGGGATGGGCTACTCAACCTGAAGAAAATTTTAACTGGTCCCCACCTGAGAGGTCATGCGCTGTTTATCTTGATATGAGATCACCATATTGTGGACATATGGTTGAGATGCATGTGCCTGGTGTACCCTTATCAGACGAGTAGTCAAGATGGATATATTGGGTTTCGTATATTTTACCCCAGTGTCTCTTTGATGGCATGCACTGCTCTCTCACCCAATAATAATAATAATAATAATAATAATAATAATAATAATAATAATAATAATAATAATAATAATAATAATAATAATAATAATAATAATAATAATAATTTTCATATTATCTCTGGGCAGCCAGAGATAATATGAAACAATAAATCATATTATCTCTGGCTGCCCAGTCCTGGCTAAGAAGGAATATATTCACAGACACGACAGAGCTGGGACCTATATACACTGGAAGCTATGCCAACACTATGGAATAACAACAGAAAAAAGATGGTATAATCACACGCCAGAAAAGGTCACGGAAAACGAGAAATCAACCATACTCTGGGATATGCCAATACACACAGATAGAGAAATTAAGGCAAATAGACCAGATATAGTTGTCAAAGATCATGAAGAAAAAAAAGATGATAATAATAAACACTATGTACAAATCCAAATACATGGTACCTTAGGCATAACACCTACATGACCTTCTAACTTGTTTTCTCTTGAGGTCTCTGGGTGTGACTTGGATCCAACTTGTACAAATGGAAAACAAAAGTCAAACAAAATAATAATAATTATAATACTTTCAGGACAAATGTTATGTGATAAACTCATTAACGCTTGGTTGAAAATCGTAACGGAAAATTTTCCAGAAATTCCAATACAACCAACCATTTTTTCTCATACGGAATTTCTAACATACAATGCACACCGCACACTGTTTATCCATCACACCAGGAACAATCATTTTGTTTTATCAACAAAGTTTTTTTGAGATGTTTATATTTATGACAGTTTGAATTTACCAGTTTCGCAGGAACTAATGGCACAAATAACAACCTTGTATTCACCACAAACAAACATTATTCCTACAATTCATCAAGTTCATATCATCAATCCCCAAGTTGGCGCATATGATTGTGGCCTTTTTGCCCTAGCGTATGCATTTGAACTGGTCATTGAAAACGCTCCAGAGAAATTTCTATTTGATCAGTCAAAAATGCGAGCACATTTAAGATTTTGCCTCGAAAACAATAAATTTGTTCCTTTCCCGAAAGTAAAGGTTTTTCAAATGTCTACTAATACCACAGACGTCACTCACTTTCTATCATCCACCCAGAAATGGATTACCCCTAGAAAGACGAGTAAAAATTGTAACGTCTCACATGACCATTCAGAACAAATTTTGTCACCGAATAGGTTCCGCGTTTTAAGTGAAGATTACGAGCAACACCCAAAAGGTAGTCAGGAATCTAAAGAAAAAAGACTCTGAAAACCACTTGCCTGAGAAAAAACATCACATTAGAGAATAAGTCGGTTATAAATTTATCCAAATTAAAACTTTCGCCCGACAACGTCTCAGTCTTAGAGCTTGGACTGAGTTTTTGCCCGAGCACTAAAAATTTCGACAAGAATAAACTAGCTATTTCAGTTTGTCCGCCGCCACAAGCTGAAATAATATTTGTTTGAGAAAACTGGTAACGAGACGGCAGAAAACCCCATATTTCCTAAAAATAATGATGATGATCGAATCTGGCATAATTGGATTGAAAAGAATCCCAATTGGTATCCAGATAAAGTTCGGGAGGGACGTTCACAAGCACTACTAGAATTTCTTGAATCTTGTCAGGCAGGCATTAGAGAAAGCCTTAAAACAAGTGGAAAGAAATCCTGGAATAACCTCACAAATTCCCAACGTTACGTACTCCGACGTCTAGCTAATGACGATTCTATTGTTATTAAGATGGCGGATAAGGGAGGCGCTATCGTCATTATGGACAAAAGTGAGTATATTTCGGCTCGTGAAGAAGTTTTAAATGACAAAACTTCATATGAAGAATTACCTGTCGATCCAAACCCCAATTACAGAGAGGAACTTGACAAAATAATTTTGGAAATGGAGGAAAACAATTTCGTTAGTAAGTCTGAATCTAGGATTTTAAGGTCTGAAAAAACACCTGTATTTTATGGTCTCCCTAAAATACACAAAAAGTTCGAAAAATTTCCTCCAATGCGCCCAATTTGCAGCGGATATGAATGCTGTACGGCCAAAATTTCGGAATGGCTGGATGGCTTTCTACTCCCCGTCGCAAAACGATCAAGTTCCTATATTTGGGACACTTTTGATTTTGTATCTAAAATCAATAACTTTTTTAAGCGCCGAGGCCGTGTTGAGAACTGTTTTTTTGGTAACCATGGATGTTTCCTCCTTATATCCTAATATTGACCACAATGAAGGGGTAGAAGCATGCATGGATGCCTTTGAAAAGCGGTCAAATAAAAGTGTTCCAACAAATTTGCTCTGTAGATTATTGAGGTTTGTGTTAGAAAGTAACACAATGCAGTTTAGACAAAGATTCTACCATCAGACGAAGTTACTGAGAAAAAGTTACTGAAGACATTCAAATCCTTTCATGGTCATGAACCAATACTCTGGTTACGGTTCATTGACGACGAATTTTTTGTCTGGGAAGGATCACAGGATAGCTTAATGAACTTCTTGCGTTTCTGTGATTGTTTTGCTAGAAACTGTGGCTTTAAGTCCAACATAAAATTTACGTCTAGTTTTTCAAAAACTAGCGTTGAATTTTTGGACACACAAGTCAAGTTTTCTGGAGGCAGAATAGTGACAGAGTTATTTTGCAAGCCAACGTTATCCCACATATATCTCCACCGCCGCTCCGATTATCCACATCATCTTATTCGGTCAAATCCGAAATCCCAATTTTTGAGGATAAAACGGATTACATAAGGGATTACTGGAAAGATGCAAATGCTTTTGTATGTCATTATGTCAAACGAGGTTATAGTGAATCAAGTTTAAAGGAAATAGCAAGTGAAATAGCTAAGATTAGCAAAGATAGTCAAACCTATACACCTAATCTTAGCAAACAAAATACAACAGATTACAGAATTCCTTTAGTGATTAACTGGCACCGACGTTTCGCTGGCATTTCAAAAGTGTTGCATGAAAGTTACCAACATGTGGCGAAAAAATATCCCAGTTTCAAACAGATATTTCCTCAGCCGCCCCTTGTAGCCTTTCGACGGAATAAGAACATAAAAGAATTATTGACCTCTATATCTGACTCCAAGAAAACGAACATTGGAGTATCTACACGCTGTACCTTAAAGAACAGCCGCAAGAGAGGTAAGCCCTGTTCATTGTGCAACAACATGAGTGAAGGGAATACCATCAAAGATCATAATAGAAATGTTATGATTTATACAGAAGGGGGAACCTGCAAAGATTCCCATTTACTGTACGGTGCAGAATGCACGAAACATAACTTGATTTATGTTGGTTGTACAACGGAACAATTAAACAAAAGGTTTAATGGGCACAGATTCGACGTCAGGCACAAGAACAGTAGTTCAACAGAACTTGTTGAACATTTCGTTTCAAGCGGCTGCAATTTTGAAGAAGATTTGAAAGTGCACCTTCTCAAAAAATATCCTGAACGTACCCCACTTTCACTTCTCAGAATGTATGAGGAGAAATATGTTTGCGGGTTATTGACATCACGCCCTGGAGGAATGAATAAGATGACAGGAGAATATCATCAAATTTATACAAAACTGTTTGATTGAATATTCTTCTTTCTCTCTTTTTCTTTTCTTTTTCTGTCGTCTTCTTTTTCTTTCTTTCTTTCTGCTTATTAAAACACTGACAAAAGCTGATGATGTCATTCTATCAACGTATGGATGCTGGTTACTCACGTTCATAGTTTACGTTTGGTTTCTGAAATTTTGAATTTTCAATCACCTTTTGGTTTGAACTTGAGAAAGACAGACGTTCTGTCGAAATATTGTTAAAAAAATAAAACATCTAAAATCTCACTCTTCGTCTTGACTATTTGCCTTCGTGAAGAGTTACGTCAATCCTTTTTTTTAAATATAATAATAATAATGATAATAATATTAGTAATAATAACAATAACAATAACAATAACAATAACAACAACAACAACAACAATAATAATAATAATAATAATTAATAATAATAATAATAATAATTAATAATAATAATAATAATAATTAATAATAAGAAGAAGAAGAATAAGAATAATAATTAATAATAATAAATAATAATAATAATAATAATAATAATAATAATAATAATAATAATAATAATAATAATAATAATAAGCACTAATACCATTCTCAAGTGAACTGAATAGAACAGGGTATGGCGACAAAATTGACAACAGGAAAATAAGCCATCTATTTTATATGGATGATTTAAAGCTATATGGCAAAGATGATGAAGAGCTTGAAGGACTATTACATACTGTGAAAGGATTCAGTGATGATATCGGGATGGAGTTTGGCCTTGAAAAGTGTGCCAAAGCCACTTTTAAGAAAGAGAAACTGGTAAAGTCAAGTTCAATAGAATTAGATGTCCAAACAGTAATAAAAGAACTTGAGCAGGAACAAACCTATAGATACCTAGGAATAAATGAAGGCTCTGGTATCCAGCATGCAAGCATGAAAGAGAAGGTTAGGAAGGAATGTTATAGAAGAGTTCGAGCAGTTCTGAAGTCTGAGCTGAATGCATATGATAAGGTGTTAGCCATAAATTCCTTAGCAGTCCCAGTTGTTCTTTATAGCTTCAATGTGCTTAACTGGAATACCAGTGAAATAGTCAAAATTGATAGAAAAATCCGCAAGCTACTGACTTGTAATAAGATGCACCACCCAAAGGCAGATGTGGATCGTCTTTACCTTCCCAGAGCTCAGGGAGGTCGAGGCTTGATCCAGCTTGAACTTACGTACAAAACCACCTCAATCGGACTGGCCAAATACCTTGAAACAACCAACGATTGGATGCTGAAAGACCGAAAAAGCTTCACTCTATTCTGAAAGAGAGCAAAAAATTAATTGCAAAGACAAAATCACATGGGAACAGCTAGCAGATGGGAACAGAAACCTCTGCATGGCAAGTATGTGGCTCGTAGCAAACAAGCTGATGTCGACCAGAAACGCACGCATCAGTGGTTACGAAGTTCAGGGCTAAAAGCAGAGAGTGAAGGTTTCATATTGGCTGCTCAAGACCAAAGCTTATTAACCAAAAACTACTAAGCCAATGTGATAAAAAATGGAGCTGACCCAAAATGCCGATTCTGTAACGATGCGATTGAAACTATAGACCACCTAATCTCAGGGTGTAGAGTCTTAGCACCTGTAGAATATAAATCAAGACATGACAGAGTTGGCCAGTATTTACACTGGGCAATATGTCGGTATTATAAAATCAAAACCGCTGACAAATGGTATAAACACCATCCTGAAGCTGTGACTGAGGGAGAAAATGTATCGATTCTCTGGTACTTCCCCGTACATACCGACAAGACTATAAAAGATAATAAACCGGATATTATTATAAAAGATCAGACGAAGAAGACGTGTTTATTAATTGACATGAGTATTCCTTCTGATCATAATATAGCGGCGAAAGAATTTGACAAGATCAGTAAATATAAAGACTTACTAATAGAAATTGAAAAAATGTGGCACCTCAAGGCGACTACCATACCAGTGATTGTAGGATCTTTAGGAATGATAAAAAAAAGGTACTGAAACCTATTTGAAAATGATACCAGGCTTACCATCACTAAAGGAAGTGCAAAAAATCGTGCTAGCTGGAACGACTGATGTACTGAGAAGAGCATTATCGCTGTGAAAACAACATCCATTCATGAATTTTTTTTCTTAAATACATGTTTTACCTGTGAATTTGCGTGTGTAAACTAGGAATGCATACAACGAGTTTCTCTGCCCTAGGTGAACGGAAAACACTCGACGAGAAATGGAAGAAAATTTGAAGACAGAAGAAAAAAAAAACAACATAATAATAATAATAATAATAATAATAATAATAATAATAATAATAATAATAATAATAATAATTTAAAGAATGAAAAATGCAATATTTGTTAAATAACTTACAAATTATTCTTCAACATGTCCGAAGTCATTAATTGTGAATGTCTTTTCTTTAAAGCAAAAACATTTTCGAAAAAATTGTCTGTGAGATGTAGCTGAAATATAAAGATTATTATGTATGCTTAGCGGTATAAATTCATACAGTGAAACAAGAGAGTCTGTTTATTAAATTCAGTTGATATTTAATTTGTCATGAAAGTGAAATTATTCTTATCATCAAGATTATTCAATTATATGATGCTTACATTTTACATTTTTCTTTCAAATACATAAAATACAAGGAAAAATTTATATTAATGAATAAATAAATAATATGTATAGTGACTGCGTTGAATTGATTAACACCGACTTTATGTACAAATGGTAACATGTAATACTGAAATTCAAACCAAAGAATATCTTACAGATTAATTTATGCATAAAATATTCGGTTCATATTTAAATATGTGAAACAAATGACGAATACAACATAATAAAAATTGGCTTACATTTTCATATCTTTTAATCAATACAGCTTTTGCGTGATCTGAATGTTGGGAACCTACATGGACTTTCTTGCTCAGTTTCTGAAGAATAATGTCATAATCAAAATATTACGGTTGAAAAAGCAATATAAGAAAACACACTGTGAAATATATACACATACAGACGTTCACACACGCGCGCGCGAACTCGCATGAACACAAGTATTAACAAAGTGACGCACACATACGCAAACAATACATTACACTTCATATTTCGAGCGAGTACATAGTATATTCTACAGTGCGTATAACTATCTGTCTCTATAGGGCTACCTATATATTTCACAATCTTCTGTTTACTATTCATACATATTGTGCATATAAAGCGCTTTTCCGCAACACTTCACCTCCATCTAATGAGGAGAACTGCTTCACCAACCTGGGCTGCCGACCATCCCAGTGTACGCCAGCTCCTGGCCACTTCTAAGGAGTCGATCTATTTGCGAGCGTCTACCAGCGCGCTGTGGACCGATTTGACTATTCCAGGCGTCCCCGACATCAGAACATCTCCCCAGGTGAACCCTCGCCTCTTCGATGTCTCCGACGCAGCAGAAAAACCAGCCGACAAGGGCGGAACTGTGGTGGTCTGGCACGTGGACCTCTATAAGATGGAAGCTCTCCGCCAACTTCAAGACATCTCCGTTTACTGCTCTTTGCCCTCCAACCCCACGCCTAGCTACCAACAGACTGTGGCCTCCAATATCTATGACCTCATCTCCTCCTCCCGTCTCCCCACCGCCTCCAACCTCATTATCCGCACCCCACGCACCTACACAATTTACTTCCTGCCTAAAATCAACAAACCTAACAACCCTGGACTCCCCACCATCTATACCTGCAACTGCCCCACGGAATTCATCTCCAAATATCTTGACAGTGCCCTTGCCCCCTCCTGGTGGCTTCTCTCCCCTTTCACATCCATGACACTAATTATGTCCTTCGTTTGTTCAACTCTTTCTCCTTCCCTCCTGGCCCCTCTAAACATCTCTTGACATCAAAAGCCTATATACAGTGACCCCACACCACGAAGGGCTTCTTGCACTCAAACACTAATTTGAACTTCGACCTAACCCCCAACCTCACATATCCACACTTATTCGTCTTGCCGAACTTGTTCTCTCCCATAACTGCTTCTCGTTCGCCGGTGATTTTTACCAACAGTTCTCGAGAGTGGCCATTGGAACGAGAATGGGCTCCAACTATGCGAACCTGTTCATTGGCTATGCTGAAGCCCAAATTTTCTCAAGATTCACTAATTCCACTCCAGAACTATACGGTCGCTATATTCACGATTGTATCCGTGCGATGTCGCTCTTCCGCGAACAACTAGACTCCTTCCTCTCTTTTGTCAAATTTTTCCATCCTGCCCTCTAATTCGCCTGCGTTATTTCCAACACTTCCGGCATTTCGGTCAGCATTCATCACTCCTCTCTCACCACCTCCATCCACTACAAACACACCGACTCACACTCATACCTCAACTTCTCCCTCTCCCACCCTAAACACACCAAGTTCTCCATCCCCTATTTCCAATTCCTCCGTCTGCGCAGGCTCTACAGTGACAACCATGACTTTGAGACTTAGTCTCAACTCATGGCTCGACAATTCATCCTTCATAGATATCCTCTCACCACTATCCACACTACCTTTGCCAGAGCACTTCCATCGACCGTGCATCTGCTCTCTCTTTCCGCACCCGCCCCGCCGTCACCCGTCTCCCGTATCCCCTCACGTACCACCCCCTCCATCCTACCTCTCCAACGCACCGTTCTGTGAGCCTTTCGGCGACTCCAGTCCGACCCCTCCACTTATCTTCCCTAACCTCGTCCCAATTCGGATCGTTCCCAGGCTCCCGCCCACGCTTCCGCACCTACACCTGCTTCTTCAACACCACCATCCTCACAGGCACCCGTCATCAACGATATCATATCACTGACTCCTTCACCTGCACTTTTTGTAACGTCACCTACTGAATCACCTGCTCTCTCTGTCCTCTGTACATCGGTCAAACAGGACGCCGCTTGGCTGAGCAGTTCGCAGAACACCTCCGTGTCATCAGACTCGGCAACGACACCCCCGTCTCGTGCAATTTGCGCTCTATCGGTCATTCTTCAGAACACTTGTCGGTGTTCGGATTGTTCTTGCACAGAGGTCATCCGGACACCCGTCTTCGCCGTGAACAAGAATGAATTTTCTCTCTTCGTTCCATTGCGCCACATGGGCTCAAATCCCTCCCCATTTGATCTAACTCCCCTACTCTCTCCTCTCTTCCTTGCACACCTACTTACTTTCTTTACTACCACCCACATCTCCTCTCCTCTCTTGCTCTGACATCTACTTCCTCTTTTCAATTCTACCCACTGTCTCCCTTCCACCGTCTCCCATTATCATCACCCCTCCATTGTTACCCCACACCTACACATCCTAACCCAACCATCCCTATACATCCTATCCCATGCCCACCTCACACATTCCACTTTCACATACGACACCCCACCCAACACCCCACTCTATCAAGCTCCATCCTTACACCACATCTTCACCCCCAACCCACACCCCATATTTGTATGCCCTCACCCTCGCATCCCTAACATCCCAACACAACGGACACCACACCAAACACCATCTCGCCAACCACACACCATCACACCACAACACAATATACCACACATCACCTTACCACTACACTGCATCGCGTCACCATGCTCACACTAGCATTGTCCTCTTCACAGCACCCACCACACACCACATACCATCATCACGCCATCCACCATTACAAAAAAACCACACACACTAGCACTGACCACTTCCAAGCAACCACGCTCTCATACACACACCTACACATGCACACACCTACTCGTCAAGTTCACCAGACCCTATCAACACGCACACACACGCTCTCACAAACACACTCACGCGCAAATTCGTTTTGGGATCACCACTACTTTATTATCTCCCTTCTTCATAGCTCTCCTCTCTGACAACCTCTGTTCCGCTATCACCATGAATGGTCGCTAGCCACCAAAGTTTTTTCTTTTATTATTGTCTGTTTATTTTCTCGTGTTCCTTTCTGTTGAAGAGCGTAGAATTTCTCACCTACTCGACGTTAAATTAATACCAAAGTTTTGCTGTTTACACACCCGTCTTCGTCTTTTTGTAAAGTCCAAATTTATATATATATATATATATATATATATATATATATATATAGATAGATAGATAGATAGATAGATAGATAGAAATATAAATAGATAGATATGAGATAAATAGCATTATTATTTACAGGATTTTAAAACTCGGCACCGTAAAGCAAAACTATTCGCATATATATATATATATATATATATATATATATATATATATATATATATATATATATATATATATATAAAGGGAAATTACTGTGTGGTTGACCGTCATTAAGACAAAAGAGATAATAGACCTCTAAGTAAGGGAAGGGGGTAAAAGTAAGGGAGTAGAAAAGTCTATAGGTTCGCGTAAGCGCACCAATCCGTACATTCAGCTGTATTTATATACTAAACCACTCACGCTTTAAGCACACACATGCTCACCAACATACTCGCTAAAAACTATACATATATGTAAACACACACATGGTCACCCACATACTCGCCAAAAACTTTCTTTAACGGTCATTTTTTCACAGGAAGTTTTAATAGCTGGATAACTGAAGAGATGTTGCCGTGGGCTCCAACTCCGTTATCCGAAACTCGGAGTTTTATCATGGCTATCGAATAAGTTCACATATTTTTACGAGAGGCTGCGTGCCCTGAAGCTTTTCCTAGACCAACGCCCCAACCCACAACCCGACACCTCCACACTCATTCGTCTGGCCGAACTTGTCCTATCTCTCAACTGCTTCTCGTTCGCGGGAGATATCTACCAGCTTCTCGGGAGTGGCCATGGGGACGAGAATGAGCCCCAACTACACGAACTTGTTCGTTGGTTATGTTGAGGCCCAAATATTCTCCAGTTTCACTGGTCCTACTCCCGAACTATACGGTCGTTATATCGACGACTGTATCGGTGCCACCTCACTCTCCCGCGAACATCTTGACTCG